>NC_063332.1:140708797-140811278 GCF_021869965.1 Rhincodon typus | reverse complement strand
GAAGAAGGGTCTAAGCCCGAAACGTCAGACTTCCTGCTCCTCTGATGCTGCCTGGCCTGCTGTGTTCATCCAGCTCTACACCTTGTTATCTCACATGAGTTAGGCCACTGATTAGCCATGATTTCATTGAATGATGGAATAAGCTCAAGGAGCTGAATGGCCTACTCCTATTCTTATGTTGCTATAACAAGCTATGGATGATTCAGGAGCTTGTAATAAAGGAGAAAATTGATTAGGAAACTAAGTTGGAAAGAAATATTAAAACAACAAACAAGTGCTTCTACTGCTATTTAAAAAGAGAACAGCTAAAGTGAGTGTGGGACTCTTGGAGAGTGCAAATGGGGAATTAATAACAGGGAAAAAGTAAAAAATCAAACTAATATTTTGCATTAGTCTTCAGGATGAAGGACACTATATACATCCCAAAGAAAACAGGTAAGCAAAGTGCTAATAGGAGGAAAGGTCTTGTAACAGTCTCTATTGTGAAGGCAAGGTATTTGACAAACTATTGGTTCTGTAGGCAGACAAATCACCAGGACTTGATGGCCTGTATTGTGGCTGCAGAGATAGTAGAGGTATTAGTTGAAATATTTCAGAACTCATTGGATTCTGAGAAGGTTCAAGAAGAAAGGGAGACAGAAAGCAGAAATATAGGGCAGTTAGCCTACCATCTATCATTAGGAAAATAATAGTGTCCATGATTAAGAAAGAAATAGCAGGGCATTTTGAAAAGCTTAACACAGTAAAACAGAATTAATGTGGTTTTGTAAAAGGGAAATCATGTTTGACACATTTGCTAGATTTGAAAATATAACAAATAGAGTTGATAAAGGGATACTGGTAGTTGTAATGCACTTGGATTTCAAAAAGGTTTTTAATGAAACACTACAGTACAAGAAATCTCAGTATTACAATAATGTATTAATGTGCTTTGAAGATTGGTTAGCATGCAGAAGATGGAATTGGGATTAATGGGCTATTTTCAGTTAAATCACAGAGTATAATGAGGATTATTTATTTACTAATTTTTTTAATTATTCAGAGAAAGGGACAGACTGTAACACATTGAAATTTGTGGATGATGCTAAGACAGGTGGGAGTGCATGGTGTGATGAGGACATAAGGAACCTGCAAGGGGATATAAGAACAGCTTGAGAGAGTGGGGAAAAACAAATAGATGGAGTTTTGTGTATGAAAGTGTGAACTCATGTACTTTAGTAGGAAGAATTAAAAGACAGACTTTTATTTAAACAGAGATTCTAAAACAAAAATGCAACACAATGGGAATTGAGTGTTTTTGAACATGAAATGCAAGAAGTTAGCTTGCAGGTGCAGTAAGTAGTTAAGCCAACAAATGGAATCTTTTGCTTGGGGGTTGGAATTTAAAAATACAAAAGTCTTTGTAGGGTTTTTGAGGCTACAGCTGGAGTACTGTTTACATTTTTGTTCCCCGTATTTCGGAAAGAACATACTGACATTAGAGGCAGTTCAAATGACCTTCACGAGGCTGATTCCTAAGATGAAGGAATTAACATATCAAGAATGGCTAAACAGGTTCGGCCTGTATTCAGTAGAGTTTTGAAAAATAAGCAGTGATCACAGTGAAACATATAAGATTCTGAATGGATAAAAACTGAAAGATTTTTCTGAGGAAGGGTCACCGGATTCAAAACGTTAACTCTGTTTCTTCCTTCACAGATGCTGCCAGACCTGCTGGCCTTTTCCAGCAACTTTGTTTTTGTTCAAGATTCTGAGTGGGCTTGACAAGATAAATATTGAGAATATGCTTCCACTAATTCCCAGCAAATTAGGGGACATCGTCACAGAATAATACTTCACTCATTTACAACTGAGATGTGAAGGCATTTCTTTTTTAAGAGGGAAATGAATGTCTGGAACCCTTTAACCCAGAAACCTGTGGAGATTAAATATATTTAAAGATGAGGTAGATAGATTTTTGAGGTCTATCAGGCATTAGCACAAAACAGGAGTTGACTGAGGCATGCGACAGATCAGCCATGATCTTATAGAATGTTGAGGTAAGCTTGAGAGGTCAAGTGTGTTATTCCTACTCTAATTTCTTATGTTCTTATATTTCAACCCAACCTGGTGTTAATCTTTTTTCAGTTGAATCTGTTCAGACTATGCAGTAGTACTTTAATAGGAATAGTGATAATATAATACAGCAAGTCAGATAGTTAACGGGAAACTTTCACAAGTACAACTATACTGATCCGTTTTTACACCAAAGTCATCAGCAGTTAAGGATAACGTCTACTCAGGATTGAGAGTTTCTATCATAGATCTTGGGGCGGCACAGTGGCTCAGTGGCTAGCACTGCTGCCTTACAGTGCCAGGGACCTGCGTTCAATTCCAACCTTGGGTGACTGTCTGTGTGGAGTTTCCACATTCTCCCTGTGTCTGTGTGGGTTTCCTCCAGGTGCTCTGGTTTCCTCCCACAGTCCAAAGCTGTGCAGGCTAGGTGGATTGGCCATGCTAAATTGCCCATAATGTTCAGGGGTGTTAGTGTAGGTGGGTTACAGGGGAATGGGTCTGGGTGGGATGCTCTGAGGGTTGGTGTGGATTCATTGGGCCGAAGGACCTGTTTCCACACTGTTGGGATTCTATGATCTTCATGTGACTGATCCAGTTGATTCTCAACCCACAGATTTAGATTACAATGGACAGGATGTCCTGCAAGATATTGGGATCCAGAGTGCAGGAATTGTTTTTTTTTTCCTTCCCTGCCACTGCTCTTCCTCAACATTAAATCCTAAAGGCATGATAATTATAACATGCCAGAAACAGCCTGTTTTAACAGCTTGATTCTCAAATCATTAAAAAGAAACACAGATCATTTTAGATGATTGAAATGTTCCTAATTTGACAAAACATGACTTTACTTAAACCCTCATAGTAGAATTTTATTTTCAAAGTATTTCACTCTGCAGCCTAATCTCTTCTGAACATTTGAATGTTTTAATTAGAAAAGAAGACTAAACACTTATAAAAGTTGTATGTAACAGTAGGATTTCCCATGAAATATTGTTCCCATAATTCTCATTAAACCCAGAATAATTGAATTATCTGGCAGTTTTTTTTTAACTTTATTCATTAACGGGACAAGGGCATCACTGGCTAGGCAGCATTATTGCCCATCCCTAGTTGCCTTGAGGGTAGTTCAGACTCAACTACATTGCTGTGGGTCTGAAGTCACATGTAGGCCAGACCAGGTAAGAATGGTAGTTTCCTTCCCTAAAAGACATAAATGAACCAGATGGGGTTTTCCCCTGACAATTAACAATGGATTCATGGTTAGCATTAGATTCTTAATTCCCAGATATTTTATTGAATTCAAATTCCACCATCAGTCGTGGCAGGATTCAAACCCAGGTCCCCAGAACATTGTCTTGGTCTCTGGATTAACAGTCCAGCAATAATACCACTAGGCTATCTACTCCCTGTAGTTATGCCACAATGATTCAAATTCTGATTAGAGAAACTATGCAATAAACAGATTTGAGCAACATTTTGTACCAAATGAGAAGACCATTCTTACATAAATTGCATGGTATATTAACAGTAATGGAGCTGAGCAGCTTGGTTAAGTTTGCACACAGTTCATATGCTTGCTAATATCTGAAAAATGCATTATTTCTTCTCAAAATATCAATGGAAAACCTCCCAAAACTGCAGCAGGTTATTAATATACATGGTAGGCTCAGAACTTGGATAAGTTTCTTTTATCCTGTGATTTGCTGCACATAGCTTCCCACTTACTAACAGATATATTTGCAGAACTACCTTCCTGAATAATATACCAACTTGCCAAGAGCACTCATAAATCATACATTCTGACAGCTAGTGGGCTACAGAAGAAACTAGAAAGACATGACTGACATACAAAAATATTGGGTTCCTCAGTTTTTTATAGAGAAGCAGCTCTATTGTAATTAGACAATAAGATAGAGGAGTGGAATTAGGCCATTCAGCCCATCAGATCTCTCCGATATTCAAGCGTGGCTGATATATTGCTCAACACCATTCTCCTTCTTCCTACCTGTAACCTTTGAACACTTACTAATCACAAACATATCTATCTCTGTCTTAAATACATTCAATGACTTGGCCTCCTCAGCTTTTTGCAGCAATGGTTCCAAAGATTCATCACCCTCTGTCTGAAGAAATTCCTCATCATTTCTGTTCTAAATGATCAACCTTTTTCTCTGAGGCCTGGGGTCCCACTCTCCCCTGCTGGTGGAAACATCTTCTCCGCTCTATCCAGGCCTCTTAATATTCTGAAATTTTCAATGAGACTCCCCCCACCCCCTTACCTTTCCTTTTAAACTCCATCAATAACAGACCCAGAGTCCTCAATCGCTCTTCATAATACAAGCCCAACATTCCTGGTAAAACTCCTCTGGACGCCCTCCAATGCCAGCACATCCTTCCTTAGATACAGGGCCCAACACAGCTCATATTATTTGAAATGTGGTCTAACCAGAATCTTACTTATTCTTAGCAGTACATCTCTTCTCTTGTATTCTAGTCCTTTTGAAATGAATGCTAACATTACATTTGCCTTCCAAACTACCATTGAACCTGCAGGTTAACCGTAAGAGAATCTTGAAACTAGGATTCCTAAATCCTTTAGTGTTTCAAATTTCTGAAGCCTTTACCCACTTAGAAAACAGTCTATGCCTCTAAATTTCCTACAAACATTCATGACCTCACATTTCCCCACATTGTAGCTATCACTTCTTTGGCCACTCTCCTACCCTATCCTAGTCCTTCTGTAGCCTTACTGCTTCCTCAACACTACTTGTCTGTCCACCTTTCTTTGTGTCATCTGCAAACTTATCAACAATGCCCTCAGTTCCTTTGTCCAGATTGTTCATTTACAACATGAACTCCTGTGCTCCTGACACTGACCCTGCTGAACTCCACTAGTCACCAGCTCCCATCCTGAAAGACACCACTTTATACCCACTCTATGACTTCTGTCAGTCAGCCAATCCTCTACCCTGCTAGTACATCGCCTCTAACACTATGGGTTTTTGTCTTATTTAGCAAATCTTGTGCGGCACCTTGTCAAAAGTCTTCTGGAAATCCAAATAGATCATGGTCATTGACTTTCATTTGTCTTACTTGCTCATTACCTCCTCAAAGAATTCTAACAGATTTATCAGGCATGACGTCTCTTTGACAAAGCCATGCTGACTCAGCATATTTTACCTTACACTTCCAAGTACTCTGCAATCGCATCCTTAAAAATGGAGTCTAAAAATCTTACCAACGACCAAGGTCAGGCTAACCAGTCTATAATTCCCTGACTTCTGTCTTCCTCCCTTTTTAAACAGGTGTATTATATTAGTCATTTTCCAGGCCTCTTTGACCCTCTCTGACTGCGGTGATTCCTGAAAGATCACCACCAATGCCTCCATAATCTCTTTAGCTATCTCCTTCAGAACCCCCTGGTGTACAGTCTACCAGGTCTTGGTGGCTTCTACACCTCCAGACATTTTAGCTTCACCAGCATCTTCTCCTTAGTGATCGCCACTACTCTCATCCCTGACCCCTGACTCTCTTGAAGTTTTCATTCCAGTGTAAAGACTGATGCAAAGTACCAGTTAAGCTCCTCTGCCATTTTTTAGTTTCCCATTACTACTTCTAAAGCCTCATTTTCCAGTGGTCCAGTGTCCACTCTAGCCTCTCCCTTACCTTTTATGTACCTGAAAAAAACTCTTGCAATCTTCCTTTGAATTACTAGCCATCTTACCCTCATATTTCATCCTCTCCCTTTTCTTGGTTGTTTTCTGCTGGTTTTTAAAGTCTTCCTAATCCCCTGGCTTCCCATTAATCTTCACCACATTTCATGAAGTCCCCCATGATTGTTATAATAGGGCTTTCCATACTTTTCTTTTTCCTGATTTATTTTCTGCACCACATCCTGACTACTGCTCAGATGTCTGTATTTAACTCCCATTAGGGTATTTATTCCTTTGCGGTTTCTGAACTCTGCATCTGCACACAGATTTTTCACCTTATGACTCTATATCACTTCTTGCTATCAATTTAGTTTCTAACTAACTAGGCAATGCCACCCAACCTCCCCCACCCCGCAACTCCCAATATACCTGTCCTTTTGATAGGACAAGTATCCTTGAATATTTAGTACTCAACCCCCATTCCCTTGCAGCCAGGTCTCTGTGATACCCACAAGATTGTACCCATCAATTTCAGTCTGCACTACCAGCTCATTTACCTTTTTTCATATGCTGCATGCATTTAAGTACAACACCCTCAGTCCTGTGTTAACTGTCCCCTTATCTTCTGTGCCTGAAGTTAGATTCTTGAGCCTTTCCATAGTCTCTGTCCTGTGACTTGTTCTGGAAACTTTAATAATTAGAGTTAGAATTAGAATTAGATTTTATTGTCACGTGTACTCAAGTACAGAAGTGCATGAGTACAGTAAAAAGTGTACAATGTCTCCATTCCCAGCACCATCTTAGGTTCAAAGGTACCTTGGGACCTTAGGTACAAAGTAGAAAGATAAAGAAACAAAGTTAAAAGTTAGACATTACAGTCATTCTTAGTACTAAGTAGAAAAATAAAGAAATAAAGTTATAAGTTCAACAGTCTTTCTTAAGTGCTTAACCATGTCAACCTCATACTCCCTACAAGGGCTCGATCTCATCTGCTTTGGTCCACTCTCTGGAAGACCTTGGGCTGCCTGGTCTTGCTGCCGCCACTGTGGTGGGGTGGGGACCCCCCTCTCTACCGCGTTAGAATCGTTCTTCCCGCATTAGGCTTGATCTTCGACCATCAAAGTCCTGATCCAGGTCCCCAGTCACTGCCATGCACCAGACCTCCAGCTGACTGTCAAAGTCCCAATCCAGGCCCCTCTGCCTTTAACTTTTTCCATAATTTTCCATGCATCAGAACCCAGACATTCCCACTATTTCGTTTAGAATTATTTTTAAAATATCAACGTCTATCGAAGTCTCAGAAGTCTAAATATCAAAGGAATGGAAAACTTATCAAGGAAAAGAAATAGTAGAATTTGTTTTGTGATTGCTGGAGCATTCAAATAAAGTAATATTTGATGGGATGTATTTAGAGAGGGAGAATAAATATGAGTTAATTACCACAGCCTCGCCTTATGCTGTTATAGCCTTTCATGCCCTGGGCAACGTTAACCATCAGTGTATCCAGTTTATATTTTGCATGAAAAGATATTTATGAACATTTCCTAATGTGTTATCAATGTAGAAAAGGTTTTACAATGATGAGTTGCCACTTACATAAATGATTTTCTCTTCTGACAGAATTAGACATTAAACTGGAAATATCTTTAACACAGATTTCTGTCTTACATTGGAGTGTGTTAAGTCTCCAAATGAAATATATTACCATGAGAATACAGCATTATGAATAATGTGTTAGCATGGATTGGTTAACTAACAGAAGGCATGGAGTGGGGATAAGTGGCTAGCGGTGTGTCTCAGGGATCAGCCTTGGGACTCCAATTGTTTACAATTTATGTAGATGATTTGGAGTTGGGAGCCAAGTTATAGTATGTCAAAGTTCACAGGTGACACTAGAGATGAGTGTTACAGCAAAGTGTGCAGAGGACATTGAAAGTCTGCAGAGTTTATAGGTAGGTTAAGTGACTGGGCCAGGGTCTGGCAGATGGAGTACAATGTTGGTAAATGTTAGATCTTCCATTTTGTAGCAATAATAGCAAAATGGATTATTATTTAAATGATGAAAAATTGCAGCATGCTGCTATGGAGAGGGACCTGGATGTTCTTGTACGTGAATCACAAAAAGTTGGTATGCAGGTGTAGCAGATAATTAAAAAGGCAAATGAAATATTGTCCTTCATTGCTAGAGGGATGTGGTTTAAAAATAAAGAGGCTATGCTGCAGCTATATATGGTGCTGATGAGGCCACACCTGTCATACTGTGTACAGTTTTGATCTCCTTATTTGGGAAAGGATGTACTGGCACTGGAGCAGGGGCAGAGGAGATTCACTAGGTTGATTCCGGAATTGAGAGGGTTGGATTATGAGGAGAGATTGAGTAGATTGGGATGATACTCATTGGGATTTAGAAGAATGAGGGGGGTATTTTACAGAAACACATAAAATGATGAAGGGAATAGATAAGATAGAAGGAGCAAGGTTGTTTCCTCTAGCAAGTGAACCTAGAACTAGGTAGCATAGCCTCAAAATAGGGGGGAGCAGTCCACGAAAAGATCAGCTATGATCTTGTTGAATGGTGGAGCAGGCCCTGGCTGATTCCTGCTCCTATTTCTTTTCTTCTTATGAGATATGAATATTAAAACTTCCATATTTATGGAAATATCCCATATTTATAACAGTGAGAAAGTGCAGACTGAAAAAAGACCATTTAGCTCATCAGTGAAAAATTAGTTAAGGTTCAGGTTTTTCTATCTCTTTCTTGCTCATTCCTGAAGAGGTCGCAACAGAAAAATTTGCTGTTGCTTCCTCATTTAAACAATTTAATATTGTCCTGAACTGGGCCTTTGCATCTGTTCCTAAGCATTCAGCAAGGGCGCGAAAGAAATGTGTGCACTGATAATACGAGGTGGAGTCAACCTCTTAATAGAAAGTTCTCCCTCTCCTAGAGGAGCTATGCTCAGTAAAAAGGAAGATCCCATTGACTGCTGTACTGATACTGGCTGTAGAGACTGCACCAGTGGACAGATTAGGTAACAAGGTTCAGACATATGACATTTTGAGGCCTTAATGGTGGAGACTGACAGGAAAAGTCATATTTCCGCAGGAGGCCAGAGACCTTCTGAAAGCAATAGTCATGGAAATGAATACTTAAAATCTAGCCCTGAAGATCTAGCAACAGTGTTGCAAAATGTTCAATGATCTTAAGTCAAAGTCAATAATGCATCTTTACAGGGCACCTCTTATCTGAACATCCTCTCATGCTGTTTGAGGCAGGATATTCCCATCACTCACTCCTTACAGTATACAAAAGAGAAAATAAGACAGGACATTTTCTGAAACTGTACAGAATCAGGTTGCAGCTCCAAGTGACCTGACATCACAGTCACATAGATTCTTATGCACATGTTGAGCAACTATTTCTTGAGTAAAGTTTGGTTAACACTTTATTCCTAACATTCAGCAGTCCCTAACATTCAGCATTTAGCACTTACACCGGATACTGATCTTCATTCTCACGTACATTCCAATGTCACCCAACTTCTTGTGTTTCCACAAAGTTCCAGCTATTTACTTGTGGCTAGCACATCACACAACACCGTCAATAATTCTGTTGCACTTTCTGCTGTCTGTTGCAGGAGAGGATGGCCTATTCTTCCAGGAACAAAGTAGAACTGAGTGTACATGGAGGAGAACAAGGACACTTACATCTCCTGTACCCCACAAAGGGGATGGTTCTTCAACAAAGAAATGGAAACTGCTGGAGAAACTTAATTGGACTCAAAATGCTAATACTGATTCTCTCTCCATGGGTCCTATCAAACCTGTTGAGTTTCTAAGCACCTTCTGTTTTTATTTCAGATCTCCAACATCCACAATACTTTGCCTTTGTTTGAAATGGTTCTTCTAATCAACTATGACAAAGCCCCTGATATCCAGTGTAGGTGAAAGCATTGAGAATGACAGTGTGTTCTTGCTTTCCACCTCTTTTCAGCTGCCATCTGTGATCATTCATCACTTCCGTTCACTTCTCTCACTTCACACACACACACACGCACAAGATTCAGGAAGGAGAGTGGGCATGGATGAAGAAATCATGTTACCAGATCTGTTACTTCATCTGGCATCAGACCAGATATTAGCATTCTGTGAGTTTTACAGAGAAGCACAGAATCAGCATGTAGTGAGTCATTCGATACCAGTGGGCAGCAGCCAGACTCAGGAAAATGATAGTACTTGTGCCAACTCACTGGAGGTTGAAGTTGCAGATTAACATTGCTGTAGGGGACACAAATAAGGTCTACTTTGGAATGGTTATGGTGGAATCTGTGTGTTTGGGAGTCATTGGGAGAAAGTGTGTGAAAGCAGTTGTTTGAATACATGATTTGTCTAATGTTCTTTTGGCTGCACTGATCCTGCTGTCAAAGCTTGTATAATTTCAATGAAATACTAACTGGAAGGGAAACTGAACCTTCAAGTTTCCAAGGTAACTGAAATTAGATTTGAAATTAAAGCTGGTTCAAATCATATCTATATAAAATCAGAACCATCTGAGCTTAGACATTTGAGTAGTACAGAGCAAATAGGCTGAAGAAAACAAAGTTTAATTCAAAAGCTGACAATAGACAAATGGGATAACAAGGTGTAGAGCTGGATGAACACAGCAGGCCAAGCAGCATCAGAGGAGCAGGAAGGCTGACGTTTCGGGCCTAGACCCTTCTTCAGAAATGGGGTAAGGGAAGGGGATTCTGAAATAAATAGGGAGAGAGGGGGAGGTGGATAGAAGATGGATAGAGGAGAAGATAGGTGGAGACGAGACAGACAGGTCAAAGAGGCGGGGATGGAGCCTGTAAAGGTGAGTGTAGGTGGGGAGTTAGGGAGGAGATAGGTCAGTCCAGGGAGGACGGACAAGTCAAGGGGGCGAGATGAAGTTAGTAGGTAGGAGATGGGGGTGGGGCTTGAGGTGGGAGGAGGGGATAGGTGGGAGGTAGGACAGGTTAGGGAGGCGGGGACGAGCTGGGCTGGTTTTGGGATGTGGTAGGGGGAGGGGAGGGGAGGGTTTGAAGCTTGTGAAGTCCACATTGGTACCATTGGGCTGCAGGGTTCCCAAGCGGAATATGAGTTGCTGTTCCTGCAATCTTCGGGTGGCATCGTTGTGGCACTGCAGGAGGCCCAGGATGGACATGTCGTCTGAGGAATGGGAGGGGGAGTTGAAATGGTTCGTGACTGGGAGGTGCAGTTGTTTAGTGCGAACTGAGCGTAGGTGTTCTGCAAAGCGATCCCCAAGCCTCCGCTTGGTTTCCCCGATGTAGGGGAGGCCACAACGGGAACAGCGGATGCAGTATACCACATTAGCAGATGTGCAGGTGAACATCTGCCTGATGTGGAAAGTCTTCTTGGGGTCAATAGACAAATGGTACGGTTTCCGGTGTTGTTCTGGTTACTTAAGGCTTGTGTGTTGACACTATACACTTGTGGCTAGCCATAGTCATGTAACCTCAGTTGTAAATTGCTTTCAGACTGAGTAGACCTAAAAACATACCACATGAACCAAGTAAAGTTACTCACTGTCAGGCTCGATGATACAGTGCACAGGGTTATAAGTGAAGGTTCAAATAAATGTGATCCTGGTGGATCCACGGCATCAGAATCGTCAGCAGAATTGAAGAGATTCTGTAGATTTGTGCCATTTTCGTGAAGACCATGCCAAGGGATGTAGATGGAGAGGAGCTGTTGTCGGAGGAGAATTGGCAAAATCGTTGAAGAAAATTCTACCCAAGGAGGTTTAGAACTTTGAAGGACTTTAGCGTTCAAATTAGTGCCACATATAATGAGTGAATTGCCTAGTAAATCCATGAGGTCTATTTTTGTTGTATTAGCTATATATATGTATAATCTATGGTTTATAGTGACCACAATTCACCTATTAATTCATGTTTAACTTATCCCTCAATTAATCACCCTTATCAGCTCTCCCTTCTCATGGTAGCTTTTCACGCAAACACGAGATGCAACACCTGACCTTTTATTCCTGCTGTTTTCACCATCTGAGGGCCCACTAATGCTCCTTCCAGCTGAAACAGTGATATACCTTCATTTTGCATGCTATACTCAATATTTATGATGTGATAATCTCCAAATTGAAGAGACTAAATGCAGACAGTTCACCACTTTGTGGAGTACCTCAATTAAATCTTCAAGCATGATTCTGAGTTTTCGATCATCTGCTGTTTTAACTTTCTAATTTGCTCACTTGCTGATTTCTCTGTTTTGGCACCCTTTACTGTTCCAGTGAAGTTGCACAGGAACAAAAGGAACAGCACTTAATCTTTCAATTAAGATGTAGGCTTTGTCATCTGCTACACTCAACACTAAGTTCAACCATCTCAAACTGTAACCTCTACCTCCATTTTGTTTCATTTTTCTGTCCTAGCTTGAGTTGTTTTTTTTTGACTATTTTGCTTGTGTCTTTACTTTCAGGTGCCAGCAGTAACAGGCCGTTTGGCCCTCCAAGCCTGTGCCACACGTTTTGCCCTCCATACTTAATCTGTCTTCACTTACAGGATCTGTATTCCTCTATTCTCTTCCTATTCATGTATTCATCCAGGTGCTTCTTGAATGCTGCTCTTGAATGGGGCTTCCACCACCTCCTCTGGCAGTGCATTCCAGGTACTCACCGCCCGTTTGTGAGAAAGACGTGCCTCGCACCTCTCTTTTAAACTTCCGCCCCTGCACCTTGAACCTGTATTCCCTCGTAATTGACCCCTCCACCTTGGAAAGAAACCTCATATCAATACCATTCACAATCTTATAAACTTCTATCAGGTCGCCCCTCAACCTCCTGCATTCCAGTGAAAACAAACCCAGTCTATCCAACCTTTCTTCATAGCTAAAATCTCCCATACCAGGCAACATCCTGGTAAACTTTTTCTGTACTCCTTTGTAACACAAACTATTTTGTCCTTTAATCTCTTCTGCTTTACACCTTCCACAGACCTTCCATTTGCTCTTTCTTCCTCCCCTCTGCCCATTAATTAGTTCAAAGCATCTTACATTTCTAACTTTTCCTAGAAAAGTAATTGACGTAAACTTTAATACTTTTTCTCTCTCCACAGGTGCTGCCAGGCCAGTGGATTATTTCCAGCATTAAAAAAAAATTTAGATTAAGGTCCAAAAAATTTTGGAGAAATGGTAGTCATGGTCAGACTGCTACTCCACTTCTATTTTTTTGCAACTGTAACTTGGCTGGGCTTCTAAACCTGGCTCTTTCAGAAATACGGAGCTTGCCTGAAATTCAGTAGTTCCTTCATATGAACATATAAAGGGGGAACAAGACTAGGCCTCTCAGCCCTTTGAGTCCACTATTCGATAACATCTTGACTTCTGATTTTAGTGTCAACTCTACATTCCTCTACTTCGCAATAATGTTTAATCTTCTAGTATAGGAAAGTCAAGGAAAAACAAGCCAGGCCTCCTTTTTACAGCACTAGCTACCATATTTTGTCAACATTTTGAATGTCCCAAAGCTGCGATAACTAGGCCATTTTCAACTATTTTGCATTAGAAAATGTTTTTAAAAATAACTCTTTCCATTAATAAATTATAAATAATTAAATAACAGAAATAAATAAATTATAAACTTATAAATTATTCCATGACGAGCAGTAGTTTGTTTCGTATTGACACACTCTCACCCCAACTGATTTCACACCCACTATGTACCCACATCACTTTTCCGCCCAATGTGTCCAAACTGCTCCCTCACCCGGAGCAACATTATCTTCCCACTTGCACTGCCACCACCTCCTACCAATGTCAACTTCCTTTGACAGTTTGAATCAGAAAAAGTGGTGTGGGTGAGTGAGCAAGGCCCTGGAGTTGCAGTATGGACGGAGGAGTCGTGAGCACTAACCACGATGTTGGGGGTGAACGTTGCCCTGATGGGAAATGCTGGGCAGTGGCCAAAATGATAAATTTCACCCTGCATTTTAAAAGCTGGAATCAGATGCAAAGGTATTATAATTGAGTCAAGATAATGACAAAAACATGAGGGAGAAGCTTGCCAGAATTGATTGGAAGGATAGTCTAGCAGGGAAGATGGTGGAGCAGCAATGGTAGGAGTATTTAGGAGTAATTTAGGACGCACAGCAGAAAATCATCCCAAGGAAGAAGAAACATATTAAGGGGAGAATGAGGCAACCATAGCTGAAATGGGAAGTCAGGGACAGCATGAAAGCAAAAGAAAAAGTGAAGACTAGTGGGAAACCAGAGGATTGGAAGCATTTAAAAGACAACAGAGGGAAACTAAAAGAGTAATAAGGGTGGACAAGATGAAACATGAGAGTAAGCTAGCTGGTAATATAAAAGAAGAGTTTTTTTATATATATAAAAGGTAAGAGAGGTGCAAGAGTGAACATTGGACCTCTGAAAAATGAGTCTGGAGATTTAGTAATGGGAAACAAGGAAATGGTGAAGGAATTGGTTGGGTGCTTGGCATCAGCCTTTACAGTGGAAGACACCAGCAGCATACCAGAAATTAAAGAGGCAGGGGTCAGGGATGAGGGTAATGGCTATCACTAAGAAGGTGCCAGGGAAGCAAAACTTTTTGAGGGTGGATAAATCACCCAGCCTGGATGGTCTACACCCCCGAGTTCTGAAGGGGATAACTGAGGAGATTATGGAGACATTGATGGTGATCTTACAGGAATCACTGGAGACAGGGAGGGTCCCAGACTGGAAAATGGCTAAGTAATACCCCAGTTTAAGAAGGCTGGCAGCGTGAAGACAAGAAATTATAGGCCAGTTCACCTGGCTTCAGTCTTTCATGAGATTTTAGAATCCATTATTAAAGATGAGATTATGGAATTGTGGAAATGCTTGGCAAAATAGGGCTGAGTCAGTGCATCTTCATGAAGGGGTGGTCATGCCTGAAAAATCTATTAGAATCCTTTGAGGAGGTAAGAAGCTAGTTAGACAAAGGAGAGCCAGTGGAAGTGATCTATTTGGATTTCTAGAAGGCCTTTGACAAGATGCCGCACAGGAGCCTGCTAAATGAGATTCGAGCTAATAATGTTAGAGACAAGGCATTGGCATGGATAGAGGATTGGCTGACTGGTAGAAGGCTGACAGTGAGTATAAAGGGATCGCTTTCAGAATGTGAGCCAGTGACCAGTGGAATTCTGCAGGGGTCAATGTCAGGACCACAACTATTCACATTGTACATTAACAACCTGGACAAATGAACTGAAGGCGTTGTTGCTAAGTTTGCAGGTGGCACAAAGATAGGTGGAGGGACAAATAATGTTGATGAAACAGGAAGGTTGCAGAAGGACTTGGCTGGACAAAGAATTGGTGGATGAAATACAATATAGGAAAGTATGAGGTTAAGCACTTTGGTTGAAAAAATAGAGGCGCAAGTTATTTTCTATATGGAGAAAGGCTTTGGAAATCTGAAGCACAAAGAGACTGGGGAGTCCCAGTTCAGGATTCTCTGAATATTATCCTGCAAGTTGAGTTCAGTTAGCAGTTGGGAAGGCAAATACAATGTTAGTATTCATTTTAAGAGGGCTTGAATGCAAGAGCAGAGATGTAGTGCTGAGGCTGTATAATGCTCTGGTCAGGCCACATTTGAAATATTGTGAGCTGTTTTGGGCTCTGTATCTAAATAAACATGTGCTGGCACTGGTCTAGGTCTAGAGGTGGTTTACAAGAATGATGCCAGGGAATGGCTTGTCATATGAGGAGTGATTGAGGACTCTGAGTGTGTACTCAGTGGAGTTTAGAAGGATGAGGGGGGAATCTCTTTGAAACTTACACTATACTGAGAGATCTTGATAGGGTGGATGTGTAGAAGATGTTTCCACTAGTAGGAGAGACCAGGACCCGACGTCAAAGTTGCAGAGTGAAGGGACTATTTACAGCTGAAATGAAGAGGAGTTTTCTCAGCCAGAGGGTGGTGAATCTATGGAACTCATTGCCACAGAAGACTGTGGAAGCTAAGTATTGAATGGCTTTAACACAGAGATAGATAGATTTTTGATTAGTAAGGGGATCAAGGATTATGGGTAGAAGGCAGGAGAATGTGATTGAGAAACATAACACCCATGATCAAATAGTGGAGCAGACTTGATGGGCTGAATGGCTATTTCTGGTGTTATGAGCTTGTGGTCTTAATTAATAATGTTTTCTTCTTTGAACTAGTTTTAACTGCAGCAAAGTTGCTGCTTATTATTGAAGCTTGAGTCATAGAAACCCTACAGCCTGGAAGCACGCCATTCAGCCCATTAAGTCCACACCGACCCTCAGGAGAGCATCCCATCCAGACCCATGCCCCTACCTTGTCCCTGTATCCTGCATTTCTCATGGTTAATCCACCTAGCCTACATGTCCCTGGACACTATGGGAAATTTAGCATGGTAATCCACCTAACCTGCACATCTTTGGACTGTAGGAGGAAACCAGGTGACCTGGAAGAAACCCATGCAGACACGGGGAGAATTGTGCAAACTTCACCCCTCTATCCAGGACCCTAAACAGTCCTTCCAGGTAAAACTGAGTTTCACCTGCATCTCCTCCAACCTAGTCTACTGCATCTGGTGTGGTCTTCTCTCACATCAGTGAGACCAAATGTAGACTATGTGACCGTTTCACTGAGCATCTTCGAATGGCTCATAACAGCCAACCAAACCTTCTGGTCACTGCACATTTCAACCCCTCCCCATGTCCATCCTCGGCATCGTCCAGTGTCACAGTGATTCAGAACACAAATTTGAGGAGCAACATCTTATCTTCTGTCTGGGCACCCTGCAGCTCAGACGACTCAACACTGAGTTCTCTAATTTCAAGTTACCTTCCCATCCCTCCCCCAGCTCCAACTCCTCCCTTCCATCTATCAGTCGGATTCATCCCTCCCATCCACGTCGTACTTACTATCAGTGTCCACCTATCACCACCATTCTGGTGCCCCCCTCCCCACCTCGTCCCCCATATCTGCAGCTCCCCCTACCACCACATCCAGTCCTGAAGAAGGGTAATACCTGAAACGTTGACTTCTCCCTTCCTCCAGGCGCTGCCTGGATTGCTGTGTCCTTCCAGGTTCCCGTTTGTCTACCACACAGATGGTGACCCAAGGCTGGAATCGAAACTGGGTCCCTGGTACTATGACGCAGCAGTGCTAACCACTGAACCAACATGCCAGCCTGCCACTCGGTGATAGGGTAACCATGAATTTATCCCAAAAGACACGAGAGCCACAAGCACTTACATTTTTCAGGCAGAAGTGAATATTCAATTAACTCCATGGGCATTTTTGAAGAAGAATAAGTGTGCAATGGCATGTCAATGTTGTTAACTATGAAAAGAATCCAATGTATTCAAGAGGATACAAATAATCTATTTTAACACCTTTGTTTTTTTTGAAGAAATATTAAATGTTTGGATGATACTTTTGAAAAATTGTTCTGTAAGATATGGGAAAATGACTCTGTTTTAGCCAAAAGAGATGCATGAGATTATTAGTTTCCTGCTTTGAAGAAACCCTCTTGACTGTGATTTGTTGCCAGCAAGAAGATAGTTTCAGCTGGCTTATATTCATAATTATATAGTCATTTTAAGCTTTTTAACCAAGTAATTAGCAGCTTCGTTTTGCCTTTTCCTGGTTGCTGATTTTCATATTCTACATTAACGTCATTTTTTTTTACAAGTTGAGACAGTAGTTCAACAAGAATGTTAGTTAAAGATAAGTAGAATTTACGAGATACTGAATGTGTGTTAGAACATTTAAATATCATCTGCTTTTTACACTTTAGCTAATGGAAAACCCAACCTCCAAGTGAGAGTTCAAAGAGAAACAGAGATTGTTAAGATAAGCTGCAGACATTGGTGCGATTGTTGATGGTGAAATTAAATTGTACTCAGTTGAGGAACAGTAACAAGGAACCAGGAATAGAGAAGTCAGAATCACAGCCAAAACAGCTAATCTAAAAATTCCCCCAAATGAGGAGACTCATGGAAAAGCATTGAATTATTGCAGTCTGGTAGGAAAATGAAGATACAGAAGAAAAATCAGGAAATCCAGTCAAATGTTTTCAGTTAAGGCAACCAGAAAATGACACAGAGGCCACTGTAGGGGTCAAGATATATATAAATGGTACACAGGGATGTGGGTGGTATGTGAAGATAGCTTTGTCATGAAAATGTACCTTCACAGAATCATAGATTCCCTATAGTGTGGAAGCAGGTCTTTGGGCTCATTGAGTCCACACCAAATCGTCAAAGAGCATCGCACCCAGATCCAGTCCCGCACCCTATCATTTCCCGTGGCTAATCCACCTAGCCTGCACATTGCTGGATACTATGGACAATTTACCATAGTCAATCCACTTAACCTAAAAATCTTTGGACTGTGGGAGGAAACCGGACCACCTGGCATTTTTCAGCAGCAGAGGGAGAGGCGACAGCGAGGACCAGGGGGCTGCCAGGAAAGTAAATTTTCCCTCTTAAAAAGCTTACCTCGAGCGTCAGCAGCCTTCATTTTTCAGCAGCAGAGGGAGAGGCGACAGCGAGGACCAGGGGACTGCCGGGAATATATTTGGGCAGCGGCGGTATTTAACTCATAAATTGAGATAAAGTAATTAACTAAGTAGAGATGGCTGGGCAGGTGATGTGCTGTAGCTGTACGATGTGGGAGCTGGCTGATCCCGTTGTGAATGGCAGTGACCACATCTGCAGCAAGTGTTGGTTGCTGGAAGAACTCCGGCTCAGAGTTGAAGATCTGGAATCTGAGCTTCAAACACTGCGGCACATCCGGGAGGGGGAGAGTTACCTGGACACTGTGTTTCAGGAGGCAGTCACACCTGGTAGATTAAGTAATTCAAATTCAGTTAGTGGTCAGGGACAACAGGGTGTGACTGCGAGTGAGGCAGGTAGGGGGATCCTGAGTTCAGGAGTGGAGGAGCTTCAGCTTTTGACCTTATCCAACAGGTACGAGATACTTGCTCCCTGTGTGGATGAGGAAAAGGGCTGCGGGGAGGATGAGCCAGCTTACCGCGGCACCATGGTGCAGAAGGCCATTCAAGAGGGGGGAGCAAAAAGACAAGTGGTAGTTATAGGGGATTCTATAGTTAGGGGGATAGATAGTATCCTTTGCAAGCCGGATCGGGAGTCCCACATGATGTGTTGCCTGCCTGGTGCCAGGGTGCAGGACATCTCTGACCGGCTTGAAAGGAACATGGAGCGGGAGGGGAAGGATCCAGTTGTTGTGGTCCACGTTGGGACTAACAACATAGGCAAGGCTAGGATGGAGGACCTGTTTGGGGATTATCAAGCACCAGGAACGAAATTAAGGAACAGCTCCTTGAGGGTCATAATCTCCGGATTACTGCCCGAGCCACGTGCAAATTGGCTTAGGGATAAGAAAATTAGGGAAGTAAACACGTGGCCAAGGGAGTGGTGTGGGAAAGATGGTTCCATTTCATGGGGCATTGGCATCAGTTTTGGAACCGGAGGGATCTGTACCGATGGAACGGTCTCCACCTGAACCGATCTGGAACCAGTGTTCTTGCGAAAAGGATAAATAGGGTGGTCACTAGGACTTTAAACTAGTGAGTTGGGGGGAAGGGAAAGGGAAAACGACAGGGAGTATGATGGTAAGCAGCAGGTTAGCACGTGTGCAGGAGAGTTTAAGTTCAAGGCAGACTATGAAAGAAGCAAAAAGGAAGGATAACTCGGGAGATATTATTAGAGATGTTGGAAATCATGAGAGTAAGAAAGCTAGCATAAAGACACTTTACCTGAATGCTCGTAGCATTCGTAACAAGGTTGATGAGTTAACGGCACAAATCATCGCGAATGAATATGATTTGGTAGCCATTACGGAGACATGGTCATGACTGGGAGGTAAATATCCAAGGGTACCAGACTATTCGGAAGGACAGACAGGAAGGTAAGGGAGGTGGTGTAGCTCTGATATTCAAGGTCGCCATCAGGGTGGTGCTGAGAGATGATGTAGGTTCTATGGAGAATGAGGTTGAATCCATTTGGGTGGAAATTAGAAATTCGAAGAGGAAAAAGTCACTGATAGGCGTAGTCTATAGGCCACCAAATAATAACATCACATTGGGGCAGGCAATAAACAAAGAAATAGCTAATGCCTGTAAAAATGGTATGGCAATTATCATGGGGGATTTTAACCTACATGTAGATTGGTCGAACCAGCTCAGTCAGGGTAGCCTTAAGGAGGAGTTCATTGAGTGTATCCGTGATAGTTTTCTTGAACAGTATGTAATGGAACCAACGAGGGAGCAAGCTATCCTAGATCTGGTCCTGTGTAATGAGACAGGAATAATTAATGACCTCATAGTTAGGGATCCTGTTGGAAGGCGTGATCACAGTATGGTTGAATTTAGAATACAGATGGAGAGTGTGAAGATAAAATCCAATACCAGGGTCCTGTGCTTGAACAAGGGGAACTACAATAGAATGAGGGAGGACTTGGCTAAAGTAGACTGGAAACAAAGAGTTTATGGTGGGACAGTTGACGAGCAGTGGAGGACTTTCAAAGCAATCTTTCAAAGTGCTCAGCAAAAGTATATTCCAATGAAAAGGAAGAACTGTAAGAAAAGGGGTAATCTGCCATGGGTGTCTAAAGAAATAAAGCAGGCTATCAAATTGAAAGAGAAGGCATACAAAGTGGCCAAAAACAGCATGAAACTAGAAGATTGGGAGAACTTTAAAGGTCAACAGAAAGCCACAAAAAGAGCTATAAGGAAAAGTAAGATAGAACATGAGAAAAAGCTAGCACAGAATATAAAGACAGATATCAAAAGTTTCTACAAATATATAAAACGAAAAAGAGTGGCTAAAGTAAACGTTGGCCCTTTAGAGGATGAGAAGGGGAATTTAGTTATGGGATATGATGAAATGGCCGAGGCATTGAACAGGTATTTTGTATTGGTCTTCACAGTGGAGGACACTAATAACGTGCCAGTAATTGACAAAGAGACAAAGGTAGGTGAGGACCTGGAAACAATCATTATTACGGAAGAGGTAGTGTTGGGCAAGCTAATGGAGCTAAGGATTGATAAGTCTCCTGGCCCTGATGGAATGCATCCCAGGGTACTAAAAGAGATGGCGGGAGAAATAGCAGGTGCGCTGGCGGTAATTTTCCAAAATTCGCTGGACTCTGGGGCAGTCCCAGCAGATTGGAAAACAGCAAATGTGACGCCACTGTTTAAAAAGGGAAGTAGACAAAAGATGGGGAATTATAGACCGGTTAGCTTAACCTCTGTAGTGGGGAAGATGCTTGAGTCTATTATCAAGGAAGAAATAGCAAGGCATCTTGATAGAAATTGTCCCGTTGGGCAGACGCAGCATGGGTTCATGAAGGGCAGGTCATGCTTGACAAATCTTTTGGAATTCTATGAAGACATTACGAGCGAGGTGGACAATGGGGACCCAGTGGATGTGGTGTACCTAGATTTCCAAAAGGCCTTCGACAAGGTGCCGCACAAGAGGCTACCGCATAAGATAAGGATGAATGGCATTAAGGGTAAAGTATTAGCATGGATAGAGGATTGGTTGACTAACAGGAAGCAAAGAGTGGGGATAAATTGTGTTGAGAAGGAGCTGGACTGTTTGCCTTCTATTCCTATCTCTTCTCCTCACTTTCCAAACTGTCTCGCTGCATAAATATATTTTTATTTAATCTTACAAAAGTAGAAAACATACATGCACAGCAATTTTGGACCAGATATTTAGGCTTTTAATTTCATACAAGCAATAAATCATCCTAAAATAGAAAAGTCAATTCGGATATTTAGACATTTCAATGCAAAAATGTAGTTAAGTAGAATAAAAACCGAGAAACTGCAGATGCTGGAAATCAGAAGCAAAAACAGAATGATGCTGCTTGGCCTGCTGTGTTCATCCAGCCCTGCACTTTGCTGGAAAAGCTCAGCTGGTCTGGTGGCATCTATGGAGTGAAAGCTGAGTTAATGTTTCAGGTCCAGTGACTGTTCCTCAGAACTGATGGTAGTTGGGAAAAAGTTGTTCTTTTCTACACAAGATAGGATTGGGAGAGCAGGTAAGGAGTAAATGATAGGTGAAGATAGAATCCAACGAGAGAGAAGAACAAAGGTGTGAATAATGACCAGCCTAGCAGAATAAATAACTGCTAACAATTGGTTGTGTGTAATAGCAGACCATATGATAACAAGGCCTGGTGTGTGGGGTTGTTGTTATGTAGATATAGCTATATATGTATATGCAGATACATAGGAAGATTTTACAGTTGTCATTTTAAATGTTAGATGTCACTCAACTAAATAAATATAGATGTTTAGGCACTAAAAATAGAAAATATTTCACTCTAAATAGTTGCTGAAAGTGGGACGGTGCCATAATAAACACAATGATGTATACATGCTCTGGTATGATTTTAGATCATCCGAACAAAGTAACTTCAGTAGTAATTTAAACTATCATTATCACACATCTTACAAATTATCATATAAATCTTTCCAAAAGTTCATTAAACTTTATGGCATCATAAACAACATGACTTAATGGTCTTTTTGCCACATTCCTGTATTCTATCTGCAACAATTTGCAAAATGTACATCTTTCATTATTCACCAAAAAAATTGGCACTCTCACCATATGGTTATTCGATACTTATGACTATTGTCTTTCTGCACTTGCTGGCATTCGACTTGAGTCTAACAAATTTTGCCAGTTAAGTCACTTAAACAAGGATGATTTGAACATGTTCTTTCAAAAGATTGTTTAATTTAATCGCTGAGTTTCATCTACTTTTGTATTAATCTTATTATGACTGAAGAATAAAACATTTTTCAATTTTAAAAACCTCTGGACTGATCTGTTCCTTTTGCTCTCAAACGTACACACTCCTCTCTTTTCCTCAATGAAGGGGATATATATGTACAGTGAATTGACTTTTATAGACAAAAAAAGGAAACTGTTGCAATAGCCAAATGAAATGTGAGAAGTTATATTAAAAAAATACAGATACAAGTTAACATACAAATAGTGATGTATAGTAGTTCAGTATAATCTGAAAAAAGCTCAGGCATTGCATGATACAATGGATTTTACGTTGTTCTGTTTTCACTGTAGCTAAGTAAAGCTAAAATATGAAAATAAATACTGGTGTACCTACAGAAAAATGAAACAAATGGTAGACACACTTTATAAGTATATGAAGGGAAAATGGTGAAAACAAAAGAGACATTACTTTGGGTTGTAGGAATCAGAAAGGGAACTTTTCCATCCAAAATAATAGTCATTTGGAATTTATCACATTGAAAAAGATTATTTTTAGAATATTGATCTAAACTACCTCCCCGTACATTGTGCAACAAATTGAATTTTCTTGACCATTTTCATAAGCAGTGATCATTATAATCTTAGCTGAACACATGGCTTGAATGCAGTAAAAGAGAAATTTGTAGGACAAACAAGAGCAGCTTGTTTGAAATAGATGAGAAAAAGGCGATTCATTTAATTCATAACAGATCAAATTCCAAAATGGCAATGCAACATCAATGGTTGAAACCTACATTAAAATGCTCTCAGGGCTATCTTAAACATAAAGGCAAGTTTCAGCACATATCTACTCATTTCCGCTCCCACCCTTGTTCTTTAATTCATTCAGGGAATGTGGGCTTCTCTAATTGATTGACATTTATTGCCCACCTCTATTTTCTTGAGGAGTGGTAAGCTGCCTTTTTGAACCACTGTAGTCTATTTGGTGTGGACACCAACAATGCTGTAGGGAGGAATTTCCAGGATTTTAACTCAGTAACAACTTGCATTTGGTGTTAGTCCCAAGATTATGTTGCCCATGCCCTTCTAGGTCGTAGAGGTCATAGGTTTGGAAGGTGCTGTTGAAGGACTTTAGTGAATTTGGGCAGTGCATCTTACAGATGGTACACACTGCTGCTATTGTGTACCAGTAGGGGAGGGAGTAAACGTTTAAGTTGTTAGATGGGGTACGAACCAAATGGACTGCTTTATCTTGGATGAAGTTAAGCTTTTAAGTATGGTGGAGGTGCACTTATCCAGGCAAGTGGAAAGTATTCTATCACATTGCTGACTTGTGCCTTATAGATAGTGGAAGGCCTTCATTGCAAATTTCCTAGCTTCGGACTTGTGCATGTAGCTGCAGTATTTATTTGGCTAGTCCAGTTCAATTTCTGATCAATGGTAACACCCAGGTGTTGACACTGGGGAGTTTCAATATTGTTAGTGCCATTGAATGTCAAGGAGTGATGGTTGAATTACAGATGGTCATTGCCTGGCACTTTTCTGAAGTAGATGTTACTTGTCACTTATTAGCACAAACCTGAATGTTGTCCCAGTTTTGCTGCATATGAACAGAAATTGCTGCTATTGCTGTTATGCTCCATAATACAAGGATCATTGTTAGGAAAGTGCACATTGTAGGAGACAAATTGCACATTGATGCACCCATTTTCTCAATAGTGACAATTACAAAACAGTGTCCATATATCAGGTTTCTCTCCACGGCACCTGGTCCAATTTTCTGCAATTATTAACAAGGAGCTGATTCAAGATGTTCAATTGGCGTCTGCAACTTGATATAGAGATTATATGAAACACAGTGCTGAATCTGGAACCAGCCTCGTGTCAGCCCAAATCAGTGCTTGAAACATTGTGCTCCATTGGCTTATTGCCTTTTTGGCATAATTCCAACTTTTACCTTTTTTCACAGAATATCATCAATATCTCTTTAATGCATATTTTAATAAGTCTGATAATACAATGATTTTCGTTGATACAGGATAGCCATTGAACTAAAGATTGGGTTGCCTTGGGTTTTGAACTTGTCCTGCTTCTGGCAATTGCAGGATCAGGAATCTGATTTGATCCTGATGTCCGGGTCTTCAAGGCAACATTAAAAATCAGGCCTTATCTATTTCTCCTTTGAATAGCACTTCCTAATTCAAATCTGTCTTTCCTTCCTGGTTCATACTGCTCCAATCCTCCAGAAGGTGCATCATGTGAAATGAGAATAAAAGATCCTCTACCAGCCCACTCCAAACACGTAACTCTACACCCCAGCTATCCAGATTCCTGGTGAGCCACTGGAAAATAAAGATCATTCTCATATCTTGGGAGCCACCTTTTTTGTGAGACCAGAGATTGATGAAAAAACTCTACATTGCCTCCAGTATGGCAGTGCAGGTTTTGGCCATCTGAGAAAATAACTGCTTAATAACAAAGATTTCAAAAACCTAACAACCAGCTCAAGGTCTACAGAGCTACAGTGTTACCTGCTATCTTGTATGGATGAGATATGAAAAACATACAGTGGTCACCTCAAGTCCGAAGAGAAATATCACAATCAATGCCTCTGTAAATCCAATAATAGGACAAGATCACTAATAGCAGTGTGCTCTGTCAAATAATGAGGTATTGGTATCAGTCAATCAGCTGTTTTGGATGGGCTGCATTATCTGCATGCCGTGCACCAGATTCTCAAACCAAATTCTTTATTCAGAGCTTCATCACAGCAAGCAGTTACAAGGAAGGCAGAGGAAATGCTTCAAGGGCATCCTTAAAGCCTCTCTGAACAGATGCAACATTCCCACAGACTCATGGGAATCTTTTGCCTAAGACCACCCAAACTGGACAGGATCCATGCATCCATGCAGGAGCCAGTGATTTTGAACATCTCCGACAGGGCACAGTTGAAGGCCAAGTATAAACAGTGGAAAGGATGTGTGTCAATCTGAGCATAAAATATCATCTGTGGCAGAGTGTGAGGATCCAACATTGGATTGTAAGAAAATTGAATCAACCTCCACCTCCCCCCCACTCCCATTTCTATCCCACCCATTATGTACCCACAAGTTACATACCTGCTCATTAGATACCTACCTATTATATACCCACCTGTTACTTACTTGTTATTCTGTACCTTTTCATTATACACCTCTCCTACATGCCCATACGTTATTCACTGCTATCTTGTGCATTCATCTATTATGCACCCACCCATTATACATCTGACTGTAACAGACAGTTATACAATGTACACTTGCCTGTCATACACATTATGACAGAGTGCAGCAGAACAAAGTGCAGGTCTGTGATTTCAGTGAGTAAGGGAATTAATTTATTTTAAATGTTTAGAGTTAATCTCTTTTATAAAATCAAATTACTTGCTTGTACATAGTAGTTAACGTAATATACCTAAAGTTTCTTATAGATTCTAGCAGGGATAAACACCCTTTTCCTAGAGAACAGTTTTTTCCAAATTCATTCATGGGATAAGGACATCGCTAGCTATGTCAGCATTTATTGTCTATCCTTAATTGCCCAGAGGCAGTTAAGAGTCAATCACATGTTGTGCATCTGGACTCACATGTAGGCCAGACCAAGTAAGGATGGCAGATTTCCTTCCCTAAAGGACCCAGATGGATTTTTCTGACAATCAACAACAGATTTATAGTCATCATTAGACTTATAGTTCCAGACGTTTATTGAATTCAAATTCCACCATCTGATATGGAAAGATCTGAACCCGGGTTCCCAGGTCATTACCTGGGTCTCTAGATTAACAGTCCAGAAATAAAACCAATAGGCCATTGCTTCCCCTAATGTGATTAATTAATTAACTAAATTCAATCTGTTCAGACATGTTATAGTACACTTCAGAAGCAAGTTAGATTTGAACCCAGGTCTTATAGCTCAGAGGTACAGACACTACCACTTGACCATAAGAACCCTAACTACTAAGCCTAAACTAGTCCTGTAACTGCTAAGTGGCAGACTAATTTGAATCTTAGTGTTAATAATAAGATAGGATAAGTATAGAGCTCTGAGTTTAGTGGGTAAGAGAGTAAGGAAAGAGAGTGAGGAGAAGAGAGAGGAAGAAAGCAAGGAAGGAGAGGGAGGAGATAGAGGAGGGACATGGAGGGAAAGATGGGAGGGAGATAGGGAGGGAAAGGAGGGGGAAAAGAAAGACCTTCATTCTTTATGTATCTCTGTTAGTCTCCACGAGAGCAGGAGTTGAAAAACTGCATGAGAAGGGAGAGAAATCAGAGGGCATTTGGCTTTGTGTAGTTCCCAAAGGCACACGCGGAGACAAATAAAAGGTAACATTGCATGTTAAGTTATTGGTGGCTGAGTTTTGTTTTTCACTTGCCTTATTAACCTTTTACCATTTAAACTTATGTGAAATTGTAAGTCTTAATATCATAAAGTTTACTGGCAGTGCTAAATCTTATTAGGAGGTGTAATATTTATTAATAACAGCTTAATTAGAAATAAAGTAATGGCCTAATTCTGCTTGTAATTTATATATTTGTATGAGTTTTAAACACATCCCTTTTATAATTCTACTGCATCAACATACTTCACCTGTTCTGTACCCCACCCCTAACATCAGGGGATAAAAGATAAAATCAGTGTGTAAGATGTCTAATTAATCCACTACCACCAGTTTTCCATCCACACTCAAAATTAAAAATGAGGTTCAATTTCTCAGTCTCTGTTCCGGTTCCTCAAACTTTTTCTTTCTCCCAGTTTATATTTTCTAAAGCTCATTTTGTCATTTCAGTTGTCTCTGAATGTCTACTCTGCTACGTTTTCTGTTTTCACTCTCTTTCTCTATGCCTTTCTGTCTCTCTTCGCATCCTTTTGTTTCTTTCCTCTCACATCCACAGTCAAAATTAAAAATGAGGTTCAATTTCTCAGTCTCTCTTCCTGTGAACAGCATGACAATAAACGAAGGAGCATAAAAATGAGGTTAGAGAGTTGCCCCAGATTCCACTCTGACTCATGCTGAGCAGTAATAGGATTAGGACAGCACTGCCAAATACTCCTCTCAATTTTCATTATGGTTAATTCCATAATTTCTTTTATTTGAATGCCCTTCTATACATCTTTATATCCTCATCAAATATTTAACAGATGATTTCATATCTAACTCTGCAGAATGTACTTCTCAATATGTTTTGTTTAAGTTTGTTAAAGGCCTGCATTTCTATAGTTACCATTTGAAGACAACATCCAGCATTCATTAACAGACTGTAGAATGATTTTGCATATGTAACTGTACTTTCCTATAAATATTCGCCCATACATGTTCCTTGGTGGTATAGTGAGTAGTATCCCTTCATCGTCATGTGGGAGACCAGGGTTCAATTTCCTGCCAGGGAGCATCATATTTAGAGTTACATGGTGGCTCATTGGTTAGCACTGCTGCCTCATAGTGCCAGGGACCTGGGTTTGATTCCATCCTTGGGCAACAGTCTGTGTGGAGTTTGCACATTGTCCCCGTGTCTGCGTGGGTCTACGCTAGGTGCTCTGGTTTCCTCCCACAGTCCAAAGATGTTCAGGTTAGGTGGATTGGCCATGCTAAATTGCCCATAGTGTCCAGGGATCTGCAGGCTAGGTGGATTAGCCATGGCAAATGCAGGGAGGGCTACAGAGATAGGGTGACTCTGGCTGGGATTTTCTTCGGAGGGTCTGTGTGGACTCGATGGGCCAAATGGCCTGCTTCCACACTGTAGCGATTCCATGATTAACATCCTTATACATTTAAAGGACAAAACTTCAATCAGTTTAGTTTCAAAAATTCAAACATATCAGAAAACAAATATAACTGATGTGCAGATCACGCATCCAAAGTTCTACATATAATGGTACAGTTTCACCAAAATTATTAGATAATAGCATTGCATGATCTGATTGGAAGAGTGCTAAGGGTGAAGACAGGCAATTTACCAAGTTTGTAATGATATAGGATATCATTTGTGACATTGAATAAGACAATTATTGGCTGTATCAAGGACAAAAACCTGATTGCTAATTCTCAGAAGTGAAGTTACAGGATGAATGGTTATGTGTTCCGGCGGTGATAACAAATAAGATCAGAGAATGATACAGCACAGAGAGAAAGAGACTATTTGGTTAATCTTATCCGTTTCTGTTCTTTGAAAAGTTGTTCAATCCGCTCGTCTGCTCTTTTATGATCGCCCTTGAAGTATTTCCTTTTTAGATATATGTTCCACTTCCTTTTGGAAGTTACTAATGAATCTGCTCACTTCACTCAACCCTCTTAGGCATTAATTTCTAGATGAAAATAACTTAATAAAAGGATTCTTCTCCTCTTTCTCCCTCTGGCTTTTTTGCCTGTTATCTTAAATCTGTACCCCCTCTGGTTACTGACCTTCCTGCTAGTTTCTCCTTATTTAGACTATTACAATCTCTCATCATTTTGAACACTTCTATTAAATCCCCCTTTAAATGTCCCCATTCTAAAGAAAACAATGCTTTCTTTGGAATGCTGAAATCCTTTGAGGAAGAAGTGGCATAGTGCCAGATGTCGCAGATTTATGTAGATTTTTCACCACTCCCCTCAGGCCTTGTAGAAATACGGGTCACTGAGTGCATGGTACCCTCAGTAGTAGAAATCCATGGAATAGAAGGGGAAGTGGCAGCATGGATTAAAATAGGTTGAGTGACAGGAAACAGAGATTAGTGATGAACAGTATTTTTTTGGCCTGGAGGAAGGTATGAACAAAGAACTAAGAACAATACAACACAGGAACAGGCTCTTCAGCCCTCCAAGCCTGCGCCGACACATTTTGCCCCTCCATACTAAAACTGTTTTTACGCACAGGATCTGTATCCCTCTATTTCCATTCCTATTCATGTATGTGTCCAGGTGCTTCTTGAATGCTGCAATGGTTTCTGCTTCCACCACCTCTTCTGACAGGGCATTCTAGGCACTGACCACCCTTTGTGTGAAAAACCTGCCTTGCACATCTCATTTAATCATCTCCCTGCCCTGCACCTTGAACCTATGTCCCCTAGTAATTGACCCCTCCATCCTGGGAAAAAGCCTCATACTTTCCACTCTGTCCATGCTATTCTCAATCTTATAAACTTCTATCAGGTTGCCCCTCAACCTCCTGTGATCTAGTGAAAACAAACCCAGTCTACCCAACTTTTCTTCATAGCTAAAATCCCCCATACCAGGCAGTATCCTGGTAAACCATTTCTGTATCCTCTTTAAAGCATCCACATCCTTCTGGCAGTGTGGTGACCAGAACTGTATGCAATATTCCAAGTGTGGCCTAACTAAATTTCTATAAAGCTGCAGTATAACTTGCTTATCCATATACACAATGACCCTTCCAATGAAAGCAAGCATGCCATAGGCCCTTTTTGCTACCTTATGTACCTGCACTGCCACCTTCAGCGATCTGTGGACCTACACACCCGACTCCCTCTGCTTATCAATACTCCTAAGAGTTCTTATAGAATCTCTACTGTGTGGAAGCAGGCCATTCAGCCCAACAAGTGCACACCAATTCACCCCCTACCCTATCCCTGTAACCCTGCATTTTCCAATGGCTAATTCACTTAACCTACACATCCCTGGACACTATGGGCAATTTAGCATGGCCAATCCACCTACCTGCACAGCTTTGGACTGTGGGAGGAAATCAGACAACCCAATGTAAACCCACGCAGATGTGAGGAGAATGTGCAAACTCCACACAGACTGTTGCCTGAGGCTGAAATTGAACCCAGGTCCCTAGCACTGTGAGGCAGCAGTGCTAACCATTGAGCCACTGTGCTGCCCCTGGTTCTGCCATTCACTGTATAATTTCCACCTGTATTTGATACTCCTAAATTCATCACTTCATTTTTGTCTGGATTAAACTCTATCTGCCATTTTTCTGCCCATGCATCCAACTGATCTATATCCTACTGTATCCTCTGACAATCCTCATCACTATCTGCAACTCCACCAATCTTTGTATCATCTGCAAACATACTAATTAGACCAGCTACATTTTCTCCAAATCATTTATGTAGACCACGAACAGCAGAGGTCCCAGCACTGATCCCTGCGGTACACCACTAGTCACAACCCTCTATTCCGAAAAGTATCCTTCCACTGTTACCCTCTGTCTCCTATGACTAAGTTATTTCTGTGTCCATCTTGCCAGCTCACCCCTGATACTACATGATTTCACCTTTTGTAACAGTCTGCCATTAGGGACCTTGCCAAAGGCTTTACTGAAATCCATGTAGACAACATCACTTTTTCTCTCATCAATCATCTTCATCACCTCCTCAGAAAACTCAATCAAGTTAGTGAAGTATGACCTGACCAGCTCAAAACCGTGCCCTCTATTGCAAATCAGTCCATTTGCTTCTACATGTGTAAAGATCTTGTCCCTGAGAATCTTTTCCAATAATTTCCCTACCACCGACGTGAGGGTCACAGACCTGTAATTTGCTGGATTATCCCTGCTACCCTTCTTAAGCAATGGGACTACATTGACTATTCTCCAGTTCTCTGGGACCTCACCTGCGGTCAAGAGGATACAAAGATGTCTGTCAATGCCCCAGCAAATTGTTTCCTTGCCTCCCTCAATAGTCTGGGATAGATCCCATCGGGACACAGAGACTTATCTATCTTAACACATCTTTCTTTTTAATAGCAATTTAGCTTCGAAATTCGACACTCCCTTCCCTGAGATCATCCTCTGGCAATTCCTTCTATCTGGTGAGTGCTGACGCCTACCTCTTCTGGCTCCACACATGGATTCTCTCCTTTGTCCTTGAGTGAGCCAACCCTTTCCCTGGCTACCCTCTTGCTTTTTATATATGTACAAAAAGCCTTGGGATTCTCCTTAATCCTGTACTTTAATGACTTTTCATGACCCCTTTTAGCCCTTCTAATCCCTTGCTTAAGTTCTTTCCTACTTTCCTTAGATAAGTAAGGGCTTTGTCAGTTCCCATCCTCCTAGACCTTACGTATGATTCCCTTTTCTTTTCAACCAAGGTTATAACATCCCTGGTCATCCAAGGTTACATAACTTGCCATACCTATCCTGCATTGTCGCAGGAATCTGCCACTCCTGAACTCTTATCAACTGCCGTTTGAAATATTCCCACATGTCTGATGCGGATTTACTGTCAAACATCCACCTCCGATCAACACTCTCCAGTTCATGCCTAGTATTGTTGCAGTTCACCTTCCCCCAATTTAACACCTTCACCCTAGGACTGCTGTTATCCCTATCCATGATTATCTTAAAACACATGGTATTATGGTCACTATTCTTGAAATGCTCCCCCACTGAAACTTCACTCACCTGGCCAGGCTCATTTCCCAAACCAGGTCCAGTATAACTTATTCCATGGTTGGAATGTTTATGTACTGTATCAAGAAACCCTCCTGAATGGTCCTGACAAATTTTGTCCCATCCAAGCCCCCAGAACATAATTAGTCCCAGTCAATGTAATGGCAGTTAAAATTTCCCACCGCAACAACTCTGCTGTTTTTACATGTTTCCAAAATCTGTCTACACATCCAAAATCTGTATGCTTCAAGTAGAATTCTTCAAGGGTCTATATTACATTGCTTGATACAAGTTAAAGACACTGCAACACAACAACATACAAGAGTTGAAAATAGGTACATGGTTCACAATCAACATTTTCACTTTTGAGCCTACGTGCATGTCTTGACTTCAACATCCTTGCATTAGCAGAAAGAAGTTGGCTGGAGTCAACAGAACATCGGGGGTCAGAACAAACCATTATTGATCAATTGTGGAAGATTTCATTGAACTTCCTAGATTAATGGTGGAACTCAAACAGAAGAAAGAATCTGTAAGATTACCCAAATGGGTACAAAAGAGCTATTCCATAGTAATATCATGAAAAAAGCCACAGGCTTTACAGGACTGATGAAAATGTATAATTCTCTGTCTTCTAAATCATGGCAATCAATGACAGTGACAAATAAAGTGCTGAGTGATCAACAATCTTCTACTAACATGACTGCGGATGTGATGAAGTCTACCTCACCAATCAAACAGCTCCAGAAATCGCCCAAGTTAAATATGTACAATTCAGCCAATATGTATCAGCAAGAGAAGGTATTTGAAACAATGATTTGGTCTACTCGGAAAACATCCTCAACTAAGATATCCAGGAGATAAAAGATTGCCCAGCAGATAAATTATCCACAAATCAGAATGAAGGTCAACCATCCTCAAGCAAAAGAGCTACCATTTCTCCAAATCCAGCGAGTGTGTCCTGGGAAAACTGTGAAAGGCCCAGACTTCCTGAATTTATGAGCAAGGATTTGGGGCAGTGGGGGAAGGAAACAGGGTGATACTAAATGTAATATTATTGTATTCATTTCTAATCATAAATGTTTAATGTTGAACTATGGGGGTGGGCTACAGAACTTGGTAGAAGATTTCATACAAGGTAATGGTTCTAAAGGTGTTCATGTTCATGTTGCATTTAAACTCCTAATAATCTGATGTCATACAGTCTTTGGGTGGAGACCACTGAGTTCCAACTGAGAACCTAAAGGGAGCAGGTATATTCTGTACAGCTCCTGAGCGTTCAAAGTAATTATGTCTAGCAAATTGAGATAAACTGCAGCTATTGATACAATGTAATAAATTCCCTCCTGTAAGACAGGTGGGTTTAGACTCACTAGTGGTGAATCTATCTTAGTCTATCCTCTGCCAGTGATAATTACACAGGCCTTCGGCTCAGCATAGAGAAAGGAGAATTGGTGGTAGTGAACCACCCCCAAACCAGAATACCACAAGGAGACTGCGCTGATATCTGAAAATAAGGGGGTGCTTGTCCTCCTTAAAGATAATAAGTCTGAGGTGAGTTTTAATAGAAGTATTCAGAATCATGAGTAATCTAGAAACAAATATATAAAGGAACTGTTCTCATTGGTAGATCAAGAACCAGAGGAGACTGACTTAAGGTGATTGATAAAAAGCCAGCAATAACATGAGGAAAAGCATTTTTTTTACATAGTGAGTTGTTTGGATTTGAAATATACTGCCTGAGTCTGAGCAGGAAGCAGATTCTATCATGGCTTTCATTAGAAAATTCGAAAAACTCTTGAAGAGAAGAAAATTGCAGGATTATGGTGAAAGGGCAGGGAAATAGGATTGGCTGAGCTGCTCTTGCAGAGAAACAGTATGTACATGAAATGTTGAATGGCCTCCTGCTGGACTGAAACAATTCTCTGACTTTAAGATTCTGAATATTAAGTTAATGCTACACACAGCCTTCCCTAGCCACAGACAGTGACCAGGGAGAGGAATGCAATTATTGTATTTCTTTGTCAAGTCTCTGAGGATACTGATGACAGCCATTGCAGTGCAATTACTAATGAATATTGGAAGAAGAACCTTAAAACAGGCATTGGATCCCCTACCTACAAATACAAAGTGTTTAATGCTAACTTAAGGTGTGTGTTTCATTTCCAGGAGCCATTACCAGTATCGATGGTTGCTCTGATTCCAAATGTGCTTAAGAACATTCCATTTAAGTCTGTTAAGTCTGTCAAGCATAATTACAATGAACTCTTTGGCCAGAACATTTGCCTCTTACTGTATTTTCAATTTGGGAATGAATCTGCAGAACAGAAGACAGTGAAGGAACAATTTAGTTACAGGATGAACAAGAAAAGGAAATAGAAAGCTATCTATTAGTTACTTTCCTTGTTTCTCCTTGAATAAAAATGCACTAGCTCTTTCTGCTACTAGGCAACAGAGTATGGTATTATAATAGAGTCTTTGCTAGTTGCAGACTGGTGCAGACTTAGTGCGCAATGAACCTGTAGTGAATGATTTGGTAAGATGTTCACATCTTTGTATAATGCTACTCCACTGACAGTAAAGCAATGAACACTCCACTTCTGTAAACGATGTCTGAAAGGCAAACAGAATTCAAATCATATTTAAATTAAAATTGGGAAGTCCTATAATGAAATTACTTTTTATTGATTCATCCATTCAAGGAGCACACGTCTTCAAATTTGACTTAAAAGCCTGAAGTAACTGTTTATAAAAATGCTCACATGGATGTCAACGCTGACGGAGGATCAAAAATTCCATATGATTTTCACAGGAATCAGATGTGACAATGTTTTTACAATGTGACAGAATTGTCAAGCTGTTATGTATAGTAATAACAATCCTTCCACTGTCACCTCTGGTCTGACATAACTTTTCACTATTTAAAAGCTACAGTACAGGTAGAAATAACAAAAAGTTTGATTAGCATAGCACCTTTTGCCATATTAAAGCAACTATCCCAAGTAGGAAGAAAGAAGCTGGAACTGTATTCCACTGGGAGGCTGTTCGATTTACAGCCCACCACAATTTTCACAATCATTTCGAGTACAATGAAAATGTTCATCTAAAATTGATGGGACCTTCATATGAATAAACTGCTGAGTCAGGATATCATGCATTTCCTTACCTTCGAGTACATGTGGTATTTTCCCAGGTAACCACTCCTGATAGCTTGTGGTATTTGCCACCTCCAGCAGTATGTGTTGTTTGAGGTAGTTTACTATCAGCAATCCTGTTTTGTCTTGGGTTTTTCCGGTGATTAGTGGATGAGTACACCGGTGTAAAGAATCTACAAAAAAGGTACAACTACAAATAAGTTTATTGCATGATAGCAAAAGAACAACTGCATTTGGTCAAGCATAATTACAATGACCTTAGGGAGCTGATACAGATATGCCTGCTCTGTCCAATAAATGGAATAGAACACCTCAGCATCATCCACAGACTGTGTAAACATCAGTAGAAAGGGAAGAGTGAGAGGTAATATGAACCTTTTCAGGACCATAATTTATAAAGCAGCACATTCAACCATATATTGAACTATCCACAAGTGAACTGGGCATGTAGGCTAATTAGACACTGTAGGTTCAGGGAAGTCTATCTAAAGAACAGGTTAAGCATGATAGCGGGAAAATTTAATCAGATCAATTTTCAGCAGCAGGAATGTGCTTCCATTGAGGCAAATATCCAACACAGAAAGGAAGAGAGATGTCATGTTTCTGTAGTGGACTCCCTCAAGGCAATCAGGACTCATGCATAACCTTTATATAATCCACACCACTTCATACACCTACCAATATTGCCAAATTAACATCCACCACATACTGTCCCCACAAATCGCCTATGACAGCTATAACAGGTACACCCCCAACAACAGCCTGCCACAATCACTAATATTCCACTACTCTCACATGTATCAAGGTGACATATACTGGAGGGAACAGAGCAGAGAACTGACAGGTGATAGGCATACCTGTAAAACAAGAGTTTACTGGAGAAGATGGCCCTCAGCAGAAGGTATTTGTTTGTTACGCCCTTGTCACTGAGAACATTTGGATGAGGACATGTTCCTGCCTTTAGGCCCTTTGCAAATCCTACCACAAACCCATTGCTGCTATCTGGCATGAAGTGCAAGCTGCAGCTGACGTGACTATGGACCTCTTGCTTTCTATCCCATCCCTGTTCCCTTAAGCAGCCACAAAGTGCCCTCTGGCTAGTCATTTTTTCACTATGAAGACCTGGATCTGCAGCACACTTGTGACGAAGAAGCACAGTCACTTGATAATTGATTCACAGGTGCCTACTCATACATGGACACACCACAAATCTTTGAGACTAGTATAGAGTCAGGGTCTCCACGTGGTTAGTCACCAATAATGAGTGTGAATGACAATCAGGGAAAGGAAAGTTTGTGTACCAGTGCCACAGAGGATAAGATCACAGTCAAATTTTGCCATAAACAACTCAGATCATGACTATGAAGAGATAGCAAACTGGACAACACTGACTGGCATGAAAAGAAAGGGAGAAGCAAGGTGGTTTCTGCGAAGATAGCATACATTCAACAAGAGGTTTTTTCTGGTCATAATCACAAGACAAATCCTTTTTGATAATGGGACATCTTCCTTTATTATGTGGGACCTATAGATTACATAAATGCAAATAAGTGCATCTTGCAGCATTGGGTATACTGCAAGCCTGGCAAATCTTTAAGCTGCCTACTCCTGTGTTTCTAATCAGCAAGAAAGTGAGGAAGTTACCCTTTCTTTCAACGGGGTAATTGTCACCTCCCGGATGCAGTGAGTGACTTCAAACTGTGAGGTGTTGTTACTGTCATCAGCTTCCACTGGAATGATTTGTTGATGTAGAAATTTAGGGCAATGTTTATCTTGATGGCCACTGGCAGAAACATAAATTGGAACAAGAGTAGGCCATTCAACCCCTCACACCAGCTCCACCATTCATAGTTGATCATCAAGCTTAAAACTCTAATCCTAACTCTCTACTCTCATAGATTTCTTTGAGGTCCCCCCTCATTTTTCTAAACTCCAGTGAATGCAATCCGAACTAATTCAATTTCTCCTCATTTGAGAGTTCTGCCATCCCTGGAATCAATTGGTAAACGTTCACTGCACTCCCTCTCTAGCAAAACATCCTTTCTCAGATAAGGAAATCAAAACTGCACACAGTATCCCAGGTGTAGCCTCACTAATACGCTGTATAATTGCAGCAAGACATCCTTGTTCCTGTACTCAAATCCTGTTACTATGAAGGTTAGTGTACAGTTTGCCTTCTTTACTACCTGCAACACCAGCACACTTACTTTCAGTGACTGGTACACAAAAACACCCAGGTCTCGTTGAACGTTCTCCTCTCTCAATTACAGCCATTCAAATAACAATAAGAATAAGGTGCCTTCCTATTTTTGCTACTTAATTGGATAATATCACATTTATCCACATTATACTGCATCTGCCATGCATTTGCCCACTTACTCAGCCCATCCAAATCACACTGCAACATCTCTGCATCCTCCTCAAAACTCACGCTTTTCCTGAGGTTTGTGTTGTCTGCAAATTTTGAGATATTATGTTTAGTCCACTCATCTAAATCATTACCAAATATTGTGAATAGCTGGGGTCCTAGTACCAAATCCTGTGGTACCCCACTAGTCACTGCCTGGCATTCAGAAAAAGACCCATTTATTCCTATTCTTTGCTTCCTGTCAGCTAACGAATTTTATGGCCATCTCAATACATTATTCTAATCCCATATACTTTAATTTTAGAAGTGAATATCTTATGTGGGACTTTGTTGAAAGCCTTCTGAAAGTCTAAATAAAGCACATTGTGGAAGATGACTACTAATGCACCCATTACTTCTAGGGCCAATTCCTTAAAAACTCTGTGATGTAGATTATTGTGCTCTGGGGATTTATCGGCCTTAAATCCATCATTTTCTCAAACACCATTTCTCTATTGATCCAGAATTAATTCAGTTCCTCTCCCTCACTAAACCCGGCGTTCCCCATCATTTCTTGTACATGTCCTCTTCTGTGAGGACAGAAGTGAAGTATGAATTTAATTCATCAGCAATTTCTTTGTTCCCCATTATAAATTCCCCCATTTTTGACTGTAGGGCATTTACATGCCTATAGAAACTTTAACAGTAATTTTAAATGTTCCCCAACAAGCTTACTCTTACTCATTACTTTCCTGTTCTTAAGCAATCGCTTGGTCCTCCTTTGCTGACTTCTAAACTGCTCCCAATCCTCAGGTCTATTGTTTTCTCTTACCAATTTATATGCCTCTTTTTTTGCATCTAAGACTGTTTCTAACTTCCCTTATAATCCACTGTTCTCTTTGCACTTTTGCACCAGAAACAATAAATAATTTTTGTAGTTCACTCATTTGCTCTTTGAATATTTATTTCTGTCTATCCACTGTCGTCCTTTCAGTAACATTTCACAATCCATCATTGCCAACTCATGCCTCATACTATCATAGTTTCCCTTATTAGGAATCGGGACCCTAGTCTCAGAATCAACTACATCCTCCATCTTGGTGGAGAATTCTATCATATCTCATAGAATATGATATGTATCATATCTGTCTGTCAACCCCAAGGAGTGTCTCACAAATGCATTACCAATTATTCCTTTCCATTGCGTATTACATAGCCCAAGTTGGACTGTTCTCTACTTGGTTCCTCAATGTATTAGAAAACCATTTCGTAAGCAGTCTGGGAATTCCTCTTCAATGGTACTGTGACAAATTTTGTTCACTCAATCCAAATGAAAATTAAAGTCACCATAATTACACATGTTCCTTTACTACATACATTTCAGAGTTCCTGTTTAATTTCATTGCCAACATCACCACTACAGTTTGGTGGCCTATATACCGTCCCCATGAATGCTTTTTGCCCTTTGTAATCCTCAATTCTACCCATACAGTTTCTACATTGTCTGAGTTAATAACTTTTCTCAATATTGTGTTTATATCCTCTTTAACCATTAATGCAATTCTACCATCTGTACTTTTTATCTGTCCTTCCTAAGTATTGAATACCCCATATATTCAGTTTCCATCCCTGCAGCCAGGTCTCTGTAATCCCAACTGCTCCAAACCTACTTACACCTAGTTGTGTGGTTAATTCATCCACTTTATTTCAGATGCTCTGCGTGTTCAGACACAAAGCCTTATGGCTTGTCTTTTTAACGTTCTTTGTCCCATTTCCACTATTTTTTTGCTGAAACCTTGTTTGATTCTGGCCGTTGATTCCTCTGCCTGTCACTTGTCTTATTCCCCACTCTGTATTTTGTTCGTGCTTGATTCCTCTTCCTCTGACTCCTTGCGTAGATTCCCATTGCCCTACAGATATTGTTTAAATCATCCACAACCATTCTATGAACATAAACATATCCCATCAGTCCCAGTTCTGTGCAGAGGCAACCTGTCCAGTTTCTATTGGTCCCACCTCCCCAGAACTAGTCCCAAAGTTTCAGGACTCTGAAACCCTCCATCTTCACTATTTCTTTAGCCACCTTATCATAGAGTCATATAGCATGGCAACAGACCCTTCGGTCCAACCAGTCCATGCCAAACATAACCCCAGACTAAACTAGTCCCATATGCCAACTTCTGGCCCATGTCCCTCCCAACCTTTCCTATTCATATACTTTCCAAATGTCTTTTAAACGTTGTAATAGTACCCATATCCGCCACTTCCTCAGGAAGGTCATTCCAAACATGAACCACCCTCTTTGTAAAAAATTGTGCCACATCATGTCTTTTCTAAATCTCTCTCTTCTCACCTTAAAAATATGGCCTCTAGTCTTGAAATCCCCCATCCTTTAGAAAAGACACCTACCATTAACCATATCTATACCTCTCATGATTTTATAAACTTCTACAAGGTCACCTCTCAACTTTCTTTGCTCCAGTGAAAAAAGTCCCAGCCTATCCAGCCTTTCTTCGCAACACAAACGTTCCATACCGGGCAACATCCTGGTAAATCTCTTCTGAATCTTCTCCAGCTTGTGTGCATCCAATATATCCTGCTGTTTCTATTCTGACTAGCATGTGGCACCAGTAGTAATCCTGAGATCATTACCTTTGACATTTACTTTTCATATTGCTTCCGAGCACCCTACCTTCTGCTTTGTTTTACCCATGTTGTTGGCACATGTGTACCATGACACTGGATGTTCTGTAGATGCTCGGAGACTTCCTTGACCCTAACCACCAGGGAGGCAACATTTTTTTATTCATATATGTGACATGGCACTGCTGGCTAGCCAGCATTTATTGCTCATCCCTAGTTTCCATTGAGAAAATGGTGATGAGCTACCTTTTTGATCCGCTGCAATCCATGTGCTGTAGTTTGACCCACAATGAACTGAGGGAGGAAATTTCAGGATTTTGATCCAGTGACAGTGAAGGCATGATGGAATATTTCCAAATAAGGATGGTGAGTGGCATGCAGGGGAACTTGCAGATGGTGGTGCTGCTATGTATCTTTTGCTCTTGTTATTTTAGATGGAAGTGGTTGAGAATTTGGAAGGTGTTTTCTAAGGACCTTTGGTGAATTTCTGCAGTGCATCCTGTAGATAGTACACATCGCTGCTACTGAGCGTTGATGGTGCAGGGAGTAGATGCTTGTGGATGAGGTGCCAATCAAGTGGGGTACTTTGTTCTGCATGGTGCCAAGCTTCTTGAGTGTTGTTGGAACTGCATGCATCTAGGCAAATGGGATGGGTCAGCAGAACCATTAGTACTACCAGTTAACTGCTGCTTTCAGACTGACTCTATTTCCCTGAAAGCATTCTGCAATGGTGAAAGTGCAATAGAATAGTAAAGATGGCGATGTTCCTCATCCGGTGTCATAATGCACCATTTCTTCTTGAGCAGTCATTAAGTAAATTGCTGGCTGCTGGGCTGCATTGTCACTTGGTTGATCCATTCTGTTAAATTTGACATGTGAATCGTTTCTCTGTTGCCTATCAGCCATAGGAAAACCTACAAATTGGTTGCCTAACTGTCGTCACCTCTTTCAGTTTTACTTAAGTGCAATTTTCAAACAACATCTACTGGAGTGTTTACCTGTTGAAATCCAAACTTGAACTTTTGATTATGATTGGAAAATTCAATATTGCCAGCAGTTAGAACAGATCATTAGGAATCAGCTATTTGTTATACTTAAATAAAACAAAGCACTGAAGAGACTCAGCAGGTCTGATAGCAACAATGTTCCGTTATTCGAACAGAGTTTCCTTATCTTTGTCTTCCTTTGAAAGAAACATTGGGCCAGATTAACAACTAAAGGCTGATTTGCAAACACCATTTTAATGAATCAGAGTACAATCTAATAAATAGATTCATATCTGAAAGCACAAATATTATAGTCTAATTCCCTGTCGGCAGGGTTAGTTTGTTCCAGAACAGTTTTGATGTTATGTTCATTGGAATCAGGATGATCCAGGCACGGTAGGGAGTGTTCAAGCTCATCGGAGCCTGTCCACGCCAGGCCGGCGACATTGTTTTCTCAATGTACATTTTGTCTTTCTTCTTTTCTTCTTCATCTTTGAGGCCAGAGTGTGTTGGTGGTGTGGTGGCTGCAGTGTCAGCAGCATGGACTGGCACTCCTGGTGGTGATGGCAGTGTCCGGAGCCTGGACACTCAGCGTCGGTAGGCCCAGAGCCTGGACTCCTGGTGGTGGTAGGCCTGGAGATTGGACTCACAGCAGTGGTAGACCCGGAGCCGGGACTCCTGGCATTGGAAGGTCCAGAGCCTGGATTCTTGGCAGTGGCAGTGCACGAACTGGGTCTTCTGGCTGCGGTAGGCCTGGAGCCTGGGCTCTTTGTGATGGTGGCGCCCAGAGTGGGGACTCCTGGCAGCAGTGGCAGCAGAACTGGGTCTCCGTGGGTATCTGCATCGTCATTGCTATTCCTGGATCTGGACTCCTTGAGGACTGGAACACTGTGCAGAGACCTTGCAAAAGCCCCGAAGTCTTGCTTGAGATCCCAACTTGAACAGAAGATGAACTCTTATTTCAGTAATTTCTTTTTATCCTTATTGTAACTCAAAATGGCACCAGACTGGAGTAACAAAACACTTTTCACTGCATCTTCCAAGATATATGTGACAATAAATCATTCATTCATTCATTCAACTGTTTCATCATAAGCAAATCTATACCAGTATTCAGTATATTTCACAATATTCTATTTATTTCATTTGATAAATACTGCAAAAATTGTAGCTGTTACTTAGACTATGAATGTTCAAGGCTCCTGATTAAGTCATGAATGGAATGAATCTTTGACAAGTAAGCCAGTCATGTCGCACTGCATATAATCGTGATTCTTCTAATCATTCCTACACTTGCCTTTAACTGAAGTCAAACTAATGGGCCAGTAATTTCTTTGCTACTTCTTACTGAATTTTTAAAGTATAGATTCTACATGGGTGTCTATCCTCTACTCCATGGTAGCAATACAAGGTGTCCGTGACCATTAAATATATGGCTCAATGATTCACTTAGAAGAGTCACCAGGGCAAATGCCATCAATTAGTCTCAAGAATAAGTACTAACAGGACTAGCAGCATGTCATGTCAATAATGATATAATAATTAATTAACCCTTCAGGGATTAATTAACTTCCTGAGTTATTTTATTTAAAACAGTAAAACACATTTTACATTTTAAAACAGACATTATATAACCAACCGATTTCTTGCAAACCCACAAAATATAAATTGACAGGCAGAGTTGCAATACAGTATATTCACAGCAGAAGTCCTTAAAGTGAACTGTCTAAAAGACAAAGTACATATCTGCAAAGTCACCCTTCGAAATAAAGTTTAACTGTTTATTATAACAAGGCTATAAGTCTCTATAAAGTATAGATGATTTGTTGATCTCATGATGGTAGCTTTGACTGAAGGTGCAGTTAATTGCCACATTTGATACTGTCAATTGTTTGTCTAACCAAGTTTTTATTTCGTGGACTGCAGTTGTTGTTCCAGAATATTCTTATCCTGATGCACCAGAACTAGGTTTTGTTCCAGATTATTCACTGGCTGATCTCTCTTGTTAAGCTATTTTGCGTTGTTCAAATCTTGTTGGAATTTACTGTTTTGTTCTTTAAGAGTTTTCAACTCCTGTTGAAGCTTCTGGTTTTACATTCCGTATTCCTCTAATTCAATGAAAATTTTAATCTTCTATTGTGCAGTGCATTTTTCATCTTCATAACCTGCTCTAATAACTGCCTGGCCACCTTCAACTTTTGTTTCCTTTTTAACTTTCTAACAAACCTGGATCTCTTCCATTTGGTGCTTCAGTGGTTGTTTGGTTTCTTCTATATCCTATTTGAGTTCTTTCATAAAAGCACATTGCTAGCATTTATTTTTGAAAGAACCAAAACCAAACCATAGAACCATACAGTGTGGAAACAGGCCATTCAGACCAACAAGTCCACACCGCCCCTCCGAACAGCATCCCACCCAGACCCATTCCCCTACCCCTGCATTTTCCTCATGTCTAACCCACTTAACTTAATCATCCCTGGGCACTATAGGCAATTTAGCATGACCAATCCAACTACCCTGCACATCTTTGGACTGTGGGAGGAAACTGGAGCATTTGGAGGAAACCCATGCAGACATGGGGAGAATGTGCAAACTTCACACAGACAGTCACCCGAGGGTGAAATTGAACCCAGGTCCCTGGCGCTGTGAGGCAGCAGTGCTAACAACTGAGCCACCGTGCCGCCCCAAGAACTAGCTCATAAGTAATTTGCAGCTCCTGGTCGTACTCTGTGCATCTCCAACTGTTTTTGCAGATTTGTCACTTTATTCATCATTGCTTTGAGACTAAACCCATGTTTTTGTAGTTGCTCCAATCGAGCCTGATCTGTTTTATGTGTACTTGCTACAGATCTTCTTTAAGATAGCAAGCTTTTCATTGGATTAATGACACAATCTTTGATCCGACTTATTTTCTTGAAATTTGTTTTCCTCCCCACAGCAGAGAAATGAAAATTTTAGCTTTATTAGTTCAGAATTAAATAAATTATTCCATTCTTTATTGATATTCAGTTCTGTAAATGTTTCTTGAATAGCCTATGGCAGTTTATGCTGTGCCTCTGATTCCATGTATTATGAATATGAGGTCATGGCTGGTATACCTTCAACTGCTGGTTCAGCAAGATATAGAACATCTGCAAGGTCCATTTTAATTGATTGTATTTGCACGAAGCTCAATTCAGCCTGCACATGGAACTGGTGAACTATTTTAGATATTTTTAATCAACTTGTTCAGACATGTAACAACACATCTCTAGAGCCCATGGGACTTGAATATACCACTTAACTCTTGACCTCATTTCAGTCTTGGTTCAAACAGAGCTGAAATGGACAAAAGAGATGAAATTTAGAGGTGAGGTGAGAGTAAAAGCCTTTGACATCAAGGCTACATTCGACCTAATGTGGCATCAAAGAGCTCTAGCAAAACTAGAATCAATGCGTACCTGGGGAAAACTCTCTGCTGGTTGTAGTTATATCTGGCACATAAGAAGGTGGTCAGCGGTTGTTAGAGGTCAGTCATCTCAGCTCCAGGACATCACTGCAGGAATCCCTCAGGGTAGTGTCCAAGGCCCAAACATCTTCAGCTGCTTCATCATAAGGTCCATTATAAGATGCCAAGTCAAAATGTTTGTCAATGATTGTACAATGTTCAGTACCATTCATGACTCCTCAGAAACCGAAGCAGTCCATGTTCAAAAGCAACAAGATCTGAACAATATCCAGGCTTGGACTGAGAAGTGGCAAGTAACATTCACACCACACCGATGCCACTCAATGATCATCTCCAGTAAGACACAATCTAATCACTGCCCCTTGACATTCAATTGTGTTGTCATCATTGAATTCCCCCACTACCAACATCTTGGGAGTTACCATTGATCAGAAACAAAACTGACCTTGCTACATAAACACGGTGGATATAAGACCAGGTCAGAGGCTAGGAACACTGCAGTGAGTAACTGATTTTCTGACTCCCCAGAGTCTATCCACCATCTACAGGGCACAAGCCAGGAGTATGATGGAATATTCGTGTATGGGTGCAGCTCCAACAACACTCCATCCAGTTACAAGCCGGCCATTCAATTAACACCACATCCTCAAGCATCCAATCCCTCCACCACTGACGTTTAGAAGAGGCAGAGTGTACTTTCTACAGGAAACATTGCAGAAATTCACCAAAGATCCTTAAAAAGCATCTTCCAAATACATAACCAGTTCCATCTGGAAGGATAAGGGCAGCAGATATATCGAAAAACCACCACCTGCAATTTCCTCTCCAAGCCATTCACCATCCTGACTTGGAAATATCTCCCCATTCCTTCACTGTCACTGAGTCAAAAATCTTGGAATTCCCTCCTTAAGGGCATTGTGGGTCTACCTACCAAACTGGGACTACAGTGGTTCAAGAAGGAAGCTCACCACCACCTTCTCAAAGGAAACTAGGAATGGACAATAAATGTTGGTCAGCCCATGTTCCATGAGTGAATAAAATAAAACATATCCCCATCACGCTTCTCTCGACTGATGCTAGCTCAATTTTCCCAATCGTCGCAGTTATAAATACTTACCACTGCTCAAAAAACCCCAGGAACCCTGGCGTTATATTTAAAAGGCTACATGTACTCAGTCAAGCACAGGCAATCCAGAGCTGCCCTACATGACCTGTGACATGTCAGATAAGGAAAAATTGGCACACCACTTTGCACATAGGGATCTGGAAGAAGATTGACTCCCAATGGGACTCTCTCTCTGCTGAGTTTCTCAAATACTTTCTGTAAAACTGACAAAGCATGGTGTTTTACTGCAACATGTCCACCCTCTTAGCTAATGACTTCTGACAACCAGGACAAGGTTTCTAGCCTTGTGTCTGTGTTTAATAGCAAGTCAACGCAGACATACAATGCACCTATAAACTCTGGCTGAAAAGATAACGCACTAAAAGTCAAGGCAGGGATGCTGTGAACATCTGTGTAGGCACTAAGTGAGTGAAGGAGTGCTGAGAAAGCAAGCAAGAAGCTCAGGGATAGCCTGGTCCAATCGGTGAGTGGGGTACTTGTCCTTGCATGCAAAGTGCTTGTGTGTTCCAAAGTACAGCATTAAATTGCACTGTAAATGGATTGGAGATGAGTTGTTGATGGGGCAGAGAGGCTAGCTTGAGTTTAGTATCAACATTCATAAGTGTGGGATGCATGCAGCTGCTTCCCATGGAGTGTGCCCTGAGATACTGATGCTAGGTGTTCAAAATGGAGGCCTGGAGGACCAAGCGGCAAGCTGGAGTTACCAGGTACCCACTATGACTTTCATGTCAGGGTTTGTCAGCATCTAGTTTCTTCCCCCTAGATGATAGAAGTGGAGAGCCCAAATAAATGAGGCAAGATGAAGTAATAATGAGGCTCGTAATGATAATATGATTCTCCTAAACTTTTCACTGTAACTTACATTATTCAGAGTCTAGAAAAATTCTGTCCCCAAATTCTAATTTGTCAATCACTTCATGAATACGTCACTGGCAAGATAATATATGGCCTTTATTGCAGCCAGAAGACTGTTCATGGCCTGTTTGGGTCAATACATGTCTCTTTGTAGCTGCATCAACTTTTGTTCTAGTGTGCTGCTTCTGCTAATAGCTTTATCTATCACATGCCTTGCAAAATTCATTGAAAGATGGGCATTTCCTTGGTGCATGCAGGATGCCACACCTTCCACATACCTTGCTATGTTTGGATGTTCTATTAATTGTGTCAACTATTAAATGTATACTTAGGACATTTAAGCTTCATTGACCTGCAAGGATCACTTTGTATTTGCATATAGAGTCATACAGTCACAGCGTAATACAGCATGGAAACAGCCCTTCAGCCCAAACTGGTCCATGCTGACCATGGTGCCCACTCAGCTAGTTCCAATTGCCTGCATTTGGTCCATATCCCTCTAACCCTTCTCATCTATGTACCTAACCAAATGTTTTTTAAATGTTGCTATTGTACCTGCCTCAACCACTTTCTCTGGTACCCCATTCCATATATGCAGCACTGTCTGTGTGAAGAAGTTGCCCCTCAGGTCCTTCTTAAATCTACCACATCTCATCTTAAAATGATACTGTCTATTTTTCAATTCCCCATCCCTGGGAAAGAGACATAACCTACAATAGATTTTCAAAACAATAAATCTTTGATTTATCTAGTAAATCTTACTCAAAAATTCCATGTCTGCGATCACAAACTCAACAATTCTGTTGCTAGGAACCCCATTTGAAAAATCGCGTAATGAGTTTGTTTCTTTGCATCAAGTCGCAAAGTGGCCAATAGACATTGTAGACTTCTGCCTAAATGACATGAATTCTAGTTGATGAATACAGAATTTTAATCTGATGTTGAATTGGTCTTACATTGTGGTCCGTACTTTAAGGGAACTTTTGGCTCTTTGGTTATTCATCCCGATGTATTAAGGCTGAAAAGACATTTGTTCCCAAGTTATAAGCAAATTTTATTGGCTTAATTGTGTAAATTGGACACACCCAAATCTAGTAATCATAGCTCTGAACTCTGCTTAAACATTTTAAATTCTGATAAGGGGCCTGCTGTGTCCTTATTTAAGCTAGGGACTTTTGTGGAAATTGGCAATATACCCTTGACCTTCTCTTGCTTCCTATTGATCCAGCATTCACTCTGATCATTTGCCTTTCTCATGTGAATTAAATTGGCCTCTCGAAGGGATTTGTCTGCCTATTAGAAATCTGTGCTTTCAACATTCTCTAACATTATAATGATCAAAGACATTGAGGGTTATCTCATTTACTTTTGTATGATTTAAGACTATTGACCATATGTTTTATCTACAGACCAACTTGCTGACTGGTCAAACACAATAGGTTTGCATAAAATAAAATAAAGAACTGCAGATGCTGGAAATTTGAAACAAAACCAGAAATTGCTTAAGAAACTCAGCAGATCTGGCAGCATCAGTGGAGGCAAGGCAGGGTTAATGCTTCGGGTCCATTAACCTTTCTTCAGAACTGTTGTGGAAACAGGAAACTAGGAAAAAGTGAAAAGGGTTGCTCTGTTAACTAATGATGATTATAAGCTTAATAGAAAGGGATGATCTAAATTCGGGAGGCTGGGATATAGAAACTGTTGTGTAGAGATGAGAAATGATAAAGGTAAAAAGTCTCTTCTAAGAATGGCACACAGGTCTATTAAGATGGAGTAGGATGGAGTGTAAAGGAAAAATAGTGGGAAATTCTCAGAAAGGCACGATAATAAACATGGATGATTTTGATCTGCATATAATCTGGGAAAATCAGATGGTAACGTTCACGATGAGATCAAAGGGTATTTTCAGGTTGTATCTTAGAACAGCGTACTCAGAGCCAACCATAGAGCATGCTGTACTACATAAGGAATTGTGACATGAGATAAGGTTAATTAATGATTTCATAGTGAAGGTGCTCCTAGGTAGCAGCGATCACATAATTGAATTTTGATTTCAGCTTGAAGGAGTGATGAGTGAGTTCAAAACAATCATTTTAAACTTACATAAAATGCACTAATGAAAGCATGAAAGCAGAGCTAGCTCAAGTGAACTGACAAATTAGATTAAGGAATGGTTCTATAAAGGTCCAATGAAAGACATTTAAGGGAATATTTCAGAATATATAGGATAGATATCTTCCAATGAAAATGAAAATCTCTAACCCTAACTCTAACCCAGGGTTGACTAAGAAAATCAAAGATTCCATGAAACTTAAAGAAAATAACATAATTGTATATTGATAGGTAACACATCAGAAAATTGGACGGAATGTCAAAGAATGATAAAAATACTAATTTGGATGGAAAATTTAAAGTATAAGAAAAAGCTAGCTAGAAATATAAAAGCACATAGTAAGAGTTTTTAGAGCTGTTTATAAAACAAAAATGTTTACAAGGTCTCAAGGAAATGAAACTGGGTGGATCACCTCACACGAACCAAGGCACTGGCAACAAAAATAGTAAACTTGGAGGAAGCACAGAAAGTGACAAGAGCACAGAATGTACTCTGGGTGAGTGACTATGATGTTCATTACTTGGAGTGGCTTGACAGCATCACCACTGACCAAGTTGTTCAAGTGCTACAACATCTAGCTGCCAGGCTGGGCCTGTAGCAGGTGGTGATAGAAGCAACAAGTGGGAAAAATATACTTGATTCCATCCTCACCAGTCTGTCTGCTGCAGAAGCATCTGTCCATGACAGTATCAGTAGGGGTGACCACCACATAGTCCTTGTGGAGATGAAGTCCTGTCTTCACATTGAGAATAAGCTCCATCATGTTGTGTGGCACTATCATCATTTCAAAATGTGATAAATTCCAGACAGATCTAGCAACTCAAGTCTGAGCATCTATGAAGTGATATGGACCATCAGCAGCAGTAAAACTGTATTCCAATACTATATGGAAACTCATGATCCAACATATCCACCACTCCACCATTAGTACCAAGCCAGGGGATCAATTCTGGTTCAAAGAAGAATACAGGGGGCATGCCAAAAGCAGTACCTAAATGGCGATATAATGAGGTGTCAAATGGTGAAGCTACAAAGCAGGACTATTTGTATGTCATACAGCATAAACAGCAAATAATAGTTCCACAACTAAGGTATCAGATTTAGTTCTGCAGTCCTGTCACGTCCAGTCATGAATGGTGATGGATAATTAAAAAGCTTACTGGAGTACAAGGCTCCATAAATATCCGTATCCTCAAAGATGGAAGAGTCCAATACAAAGGACAAGGCAACATTTCAACAATCATAAGCCACAGATGTCAACTGATCCATCCCATCATCGTCCTAACATCACAGATACAAGTCTTCAGCCAATTTGGATGAACTTGACATTATATCAAAAAAAGGCTTAAGACATTGTATCCTGCAATGGCTACTGGCTTTGACAATGTTCCAGCAGCTGAATGACTGATGACTTGTGATCCAGAACCTGTCACACCTTAGTCAAGCTGTTCCAGTCCAGATATAACACTTCCATCTACTCAACAATGTGGAAAATTGCCCAAGTATATCCTGTACACAAAAAATAGGACAAACCCAACTCAACCAATTATCACTCCACCTGTCCACTCTCAATCATCAGTAAACTGATAAAAGGAGTCATTAACAGTACTATCAAGCACTGGCAGTACTTGCTTAACAATAACCTGCTCACTGATGCTTAGTTTGGGTTCTGCCAGAGCCACACATATTACCGTTGTTCAAATATAGACAAAAGATGTGAATTCTAGAGATAGGGTGAAAGTGACTGCTCCTGATATCAAGGCGTCATAAACACTGACGGTGGCATCAAGGTTCTAGCAAAACCAGAATCGATGGGAATCAGGGTAAAGCTCTCTGCTGGTCAGAGTCATACCTAGCACAGAAGAAAATGGCTGTGGTTTTTGGAAATCAGTCATCTTAGCTCCAGAATATCTGCAGATCAGTGTAGTGTCCTAGGTCAAATCATCTTATGTTCCCTCCAACATAAGGTCATAAGTGGGGATGTTCATTGATAATTGCAGAATATTCAGCATTCCTCAGATACTGAAACAGTCCATGTCCAAATGTTTCAAACCTGGACAGTATCCGGGCTTGGGCTGACAAGTGCAAGTAGCATTCATGCCACACAAGTGCTAAGCAATGACCATGTCGACCAAAAGAGAAGCTAACAATTTCCTCTTGACAATTTAATGCCATTCTCCCCCATCATCACCATCGTGAGTATTATCATTGACTGGAAACTGAACTGAACTAGCCATTACAAATATTGTGGCTACAGGAGATGTTCAAAGGCTAAATATCCTGCAGCAAGTAACCCACCTCCTGGCTTCCAAAGCCACTGTCGAAAGGCATAAGTCAGGAGTGTGTAGAATACATCCCACTTGCTTGATTGAGTGCAGCTGCAAGAACATTCAAGAAGTTTGACATCATCCAATAAGAAACAGCCTGCTTGATTGACATGAAATCCACCAACATACACCTCTAACATTGATACACTATAGCACTAGTGTGTACTATCTATAACATTCAAGCAGAAATTCACCAAGGCTCTGAAGACAGTTCCTTCCAACCCACAATCCCTTTTCTTGAAGGAAAAGGGCAGGAGATAGATGGAAACATCACCTGTAATTTCCACTCCAACACACCATCTTGACCTGAAAATATATCACTGTTTCTTCAGTGCTGCTGCACAAAATCCTGGAACACTTTTCTTAAAATTGCATTGTACCTACACCAAATGGACTGTGGAAATTCAGGAAGGAAATTTATCACCACCAGTAATAAATCGTGGCCCAGTTGGTGAAATGTACATCACAAGAATAAATTTTAAGAAGATAATTGGTGAGAGAATGCAGAACTATGAGATACAGGGAGATCTGGGTATCCGAGTGCATGAATCCTGAAAAGATCTTGCTGAATCTAATGGACCTCCCCTGCTGGCCAGGAAGTAGAGTCCCTTGCAATCTGCAACCATCTATTTCTATTATTTACATTGTCATAGCCTCATCACTGGCCTTATTCATGTCAATTTATTTGCATTGCTCGGGTGTTTGGCCTGGATTTTATTGTTCATAGACCTCCTACAAAAATTGCTCCAAGATTGATTTCTGTGTTCAGGTCATACTATAGTCAAAGAGCTTCTTTAACATCCAATGCTGCAAGTATACAATTAATTGAATTAATCCAATGCGATCACTCCAGCTATACTTCAAGTTTGCAATAAATTCTATGTTAATTTGTTTATCGATCTTCATCAGAAACCTATCTTGTAGTTAGCATTAAGCAACAAAACGTTATAGTAAATTTGTTTTCGGACAAAGATCCTGAAAACCTCTTAATCCTGTCACTAAGAAAAAACTGCTGTGCATTGTTTAATCAGAATTGCTTTGGATTTTGGCCCCTTTATTTAAGTTTGTAAATTTTAGCCATCTATAAATGTTGTTTTCCCTTTACGTTAGTATTTCTTGCGAATTGTCCTGATTATGAATCTTGCTGTTACTATAACATGGCAATCTAAAGCTTGAATTCCAGTAAGCTGTTTTTATTTAAAGTAGAATTGTTGCTTACTTGAGAAGCAGAATGCTGCTGTAACATCTCAAATTCAAGGTGGCAGATTTAGGTCATTCACATGTCAGTGCTGTGCACTGCTCTGCTGCGTGATAATTTTCTCAATAGCCTACTCATTAAAAAGATGTGAATGACAATGAGTAATTGGGTACTGATATTTTAAATATTCAGTATTTGGAATGACAAATTGTTGACTGAAATCCTTAAATCTTTCAATAGCATCTATGCTGTTGAATACTTAGTAAGGAAAATAATGCATTCTCAAAGTGTAAAATCAGTCTTTGAGGATGTGAGAGCATTACATGGTTCAGTTTTTGGCATAGTAATTGTCTGTTTTAGTGATGAGACTCCATCTGCTGCTTGGGTGAATATAGTAGATCCTATAGCACTATTTCAATTACAAGCAGGAGAATTATTCCCGGGGTCCTGGTCAATATGTATCAGTCAATCAGTATTGTAAAAGATTAGATTATCTGGTCATTATCATATTGCTGTTTGTGGGAATGTGTTATGCATATACATACTGCTGCATTTCTTACAATACAACAATGGCTACACTTCAAATATATTTCCTTGGCTGTAAAACACTTTGAGACTTCATTGCCATTATAAAAATCATGTAGAATGTAAATCCTCTCTCTTGTTTTGCCCTTGCTGGTCCGTATCTAGAAATGTGATGGTACAACTTTTGTGGTAATAAGAACTCTCGTAATCCAAGCCAGATATTCATACGTTTTACATTTATCTCTCCACACAGACCTTTCCATGTTTTCAGAGGCAAACTAAAATATTAATCTGTTTTATTTCTCAAGTTAACATACAGAAAATAATTGTAAATAAACTCACCCAATGCAACTAGGCAGTCTGCTTTTACACATAAATTGAAAAAAAAGGTATGTCAACTTCGGTGCCTTGAAAAAATCTCGTCTTTTAACCTTCTGAATATGGGCACAAGTCTAATCTAGCTGTTTTCTGTCAGTCTTATTCCTGTCTCTATTTCTTTGCCTACTATTCAGAATCAAAAGAGCGGGCTAATGCCAAACAAATCTAAGTGATGGCCCAGTGACCCCCACCTTCCTACTAAAAGAACATGAAATATTTACCAAGTCCAAGTAGCTCTCCAATAACATGATTGTTATGTTCTTGTGTGACCTCGCACTATAGAAAATCACACTATTGAAAATTGCCATAGAAAATCGCATGATAGGGAACTTGCTATAGAAAATCACTATACCTGTGCAGCAGAAAGTTTGCACTATACAAACAGCGTCTGCTATTCATTAATCACGTTACAGCCAAATCACGTTAACAAAACACGCATTATAGCAGAACCACCTGTATTCAGACAAACTAACACATTTCAATTTTCTTTGGTGTTTTGGGAAACAGATTCACTGTCAACCTGATAAGTATCTTAACCACATTTCTCTTTAATGCTCCTTTTAAAAGATTGTGTAAAATGAAAGGAATAAGAGAGAAATAGCAATTGCTTGTGAGATTGATTTAAGATATTTAGACAGTGGCACATTTTCTGTGCCTCCCACATCTGAATCGAGTGCCACTCCAAAATAGACGTGCCTTAAACAAAAATACAAAATGCTGGAAACACTTGACAATTCTGAAATCACAGAGAAGTAAACCAGATGTTTAATCACAATGATCTTCCCTGAATTCCGATCTTCAACTTGAACTGTTAACTGTTTCTCTTTCTACTAATGCTGCCAGCTCTGCTGACTACTTCCAGCATTTTCTACTTTATCTCACATTTGTAGTACCTGCAGTCTTTTGCTTTTGGCAAAATTATTCAGTGAAGGGAAGGACCAGAGTGTCTGATGTACCATAGCAAAGACATGAACTTTCCACAGAGCTTGTTTAGCCAGAAACCTTAATGTAATTTGCCCATTCTAATTCACAACAGCATTTCTCTTGTAATTGGGAAGCTGAGTGCCTTATCATCCAGGAGATAAATACACAAGATTCCCCAATCTCATTTGGCTCCCAAGCTAATATAATTTCCCAGGTCATGCACAAGTGAGTACTTGATATCACAAGTGAAAGTTGTCTGTGCAAGCACAGAGGAGAAAGGATTGGGGACCATGTGGAGAAATGGAGAAAACAGTATGCCCACAAGCTTTAAATACCTCAATGTTTAAGTTTTGCTCTTTTCCAAACCCTTTCCGTTGAAATATGACCAAAACTCTTCAAAAAAGTTTAAAGGGAGAAACAAAATTAATAACATTACCTAGGAACATAAGCGTCACATTTAGCATCGTATACATGTCCTTCCAATTCTTTCTGTTCCATCATTCCTGTCCCTTCTCCAACACAATCACCATCCAGAATGAATGATTACTGTAAATCTCACAGGGATTGTTTGCTTTAAAAATAATGACATTTGGCGAATTCTAAAAACTTGTTGCTTGAATTATTGATAGACACTTAATTCAAAACACCAAGGAAACATAAGTGACACTCATCCTTATCAATTGTCAGTGCATCAATCAGACTGTTACTTCCACAGAAGTTACCTCAACAGTCATTTTCATCATGCACCAAGGTATGGTCCTTAATTTTGGCATCCTACAATGGGCAGTAGAAGGTGGCCCAACACCATTTGTGGTATCTTCAATTTTAAGATTCTCAGTTGTAGGGCAGCACAGTGGCTCAGTGTTTAGTATTGCTGCCTCACAGCACCAGGAACCCAGATCTGATTCCACCCACGGGCAACTGTCTATGTGGAGTTTATATATTTTCCCTGTGTCTTCCTGGGTTTCCTCCGGGTGCTCCAGTTTCCTCCCACAGTCCAAAGACGTGAAGGCTAGGTGGATTGACCATGCTAAATTGCGCATTGTGTTCAGGGATGTGTAGATTAGGAGGGTTATTGGGGAATGAATCCGGGTAGAATGGCCTGAGGATTGGTGTGGACTTGTTTCCACACTGTAGGGATTCTATGAAAAATCATTATAATCTTTACAATGAGCCAGAGTTTCACTGTAAATGAAACGCTTGAACAAAGAGATTGTCAACAGATAATCCAAGAAGGGAGCTGCAAGCAGCCTAAAGTAAGGAATGCTTCCAGTACTGCATCTGGGCCAGGAGCAGCAGCCTCACTCAGCTGATCCGAACATCAGTCCAATCATCTGCCCTCCCTATCACCAACCTCCCCTCAAACTCTGACAATCACCAACCTCCCTTTAAACCGTCACAACCACCAGCCTCCCCTCAAACTCTGACAATCACCAATTTCCCTGCAAACTTTCCCAATCAGCAGCCTCCCTCAAGCATTTTTTAATCAGCAGCCTCCTCTGAAACCCTCCCAATCACCAGCCTGCTGACATATCATCCCAATCAGCAGCCTCAGGAAGTGTTGACAAGATTGTGATTAATTGTATCAAAGTGGGCAAACAGCTCAAGAAGCTAAGTTTTACCTTTGTCTCAGTCAAATGAAATGGTAAGAGTAATTTTAGTACTATGGCAGCAGCACACACTTAATGGAAGGAATTCAAACATTGACTTCTGGAAATATAGAAATGGGAGGTAATATCATATTCCAGGGTTTTGGGAAACAAAGGGAGTTTAGATATGGGATTATTGTTTGAAAATAATGAAGGATTTTTCGAAAATAGGCATGATTGTTGCAGATTTAAAGAATGGAGAGAACAGCTACCTATATCAGCAAACATGAATAACAGAAGATGGAATTGGGTGGTCAGTGGAATAATGGAAATAAGATCAAGAAAGCAGGAGCTGGGTCTCATGGACATTATGAACTGACAACTGATATAAGGGAAAAACTAGGAAAAGATACAAGTTCAGAATTAACATAGGGCAGATTCAGATGATACTTGGACCAGTAGTGTGCTAATTGAAGGGAGGGGACATTTGAAGGGATATTTGTTTGATATCAATCTTAGTAGCAGCCATCCATGATCATTATCACAAAACAGACTCTTGCTCTGACTCCTTCATTAATTAACTGAGACAATTTCCTTCATAGTTTTCCCTTCTAACTTCACAGAATCATTTTAGAAGTCATAGGATCCTTACAGTGTGGAAGCAGGCCATTCAGCCCATTGAGTTCACACCGACCATCCAAACAGCATCCCACCCACACTCTGACCCTATCGCTGTAACCCTGCATTTCCCATAGAAAATCTTCCTAGCCTGCTGTCCCTGACACTATGGGCAACTTAGCATGGCCAATCTACCTAACCTGCACATCTTTGTAATTGTGTGAGGAAACCGGACCCCCCAGAGGAAACCCACACAGACACGGGGAGAATGTACAAACTCTACACAGATAGTCGCCTGAGGCTGGAATCAAACTTGGGTCCCTGGCGCTGTGAGGCAGCAGTGCTAACCACTGAGCCACCCTACCGCACCTGTACTGTTAGTTTCATTTTTCTCCCATCACCCAAAATCTGAGTTTTTTAAAATAAAGAGACTGTATCTTTTTGACATTGCTTTTCTTCCTATGTTGTGTACCATATAATGTTGCTGCTAGCTCCAGCATTGAGGTCTATGTCTGCAGCCAGAAATGTCTAATTTAACATATGATTCGGAATCCTCGCTGGCATTACAGTCTCGTAACAAACCAACAGAACTCTGTCAGGGCTATGGCTGGAAGAAAGCAGAAAGAAAAATGTTAGCAATTGAGACAGGTGCATGACAGCATCAAAATCAGTTGTAAATTCACATTTTAACAACTGATTTGTTGTTCAAAGATATAAAAGATGTTTGATTTATGCCTTGCCTTTCCTCGGATAGCAATTCAGCTAACTGCTGATCCTAAGTAGAATCATTTCTCATGTTGAAATGAAGCTTGAAATTGTTATTGCCAGATACAAATATAAAAAACATATTTTGCTTTTCTTCTTTATTGTTCTTGTGGACATTTACATTTCTTTACATTGATAATTACCCTAAAACAGCAGACAGAAGATCTGTAGATGAATAGATTAAGTGCATATACGGTAGACTCAGAATTTCTGGTGGTCATTGGAATAAAAAGGCAGCAGTTATCAATACAGAAAAACCCATCTGGATCACTAATACCCTTTAGGGAAGGAAATTCCATCATTACCTGGTCCAGACCCACAACAATTTGGTCGACACTTAACTGTCGTCTGGGCAGTTAGGGATGGGCAATAAATGCTGGCCTAGCTGGCGACACCCTCATCCCATGAATCAATTTTAAAAAATGTTCATTAAAAATATCTTCAACTTGACTATTGAAATATTTAACAACCAAATAGCTGTATTTAGATTGCTTTGGATTCAGGCAAAGGCCACAAAGAAACAAGACAAAGTATCAATTTTATAAAATGGGAGTAAACATTATTATATCAAAGTTTTAATAAAGAAACACACGTTCTGCTTGACTGATTGCAAACAACTGAGTTAGCAATCTCTTTTGACTCAGGGAATCCCTAATTCACTTGTGTTGCAATTATCTGCATTAGCACAGAAACTACAGTGAGAAAATGCTTAGAAATAGGAGTAATGACATTTGGAAGCTTGAACAAGTGAATACAAAAAAAATCACATCACAAAAAAATCATCCAAATATATCAATCTCAGAATATCAATAATAAGCTTCATCTTTTCACCTTTGAATTGATGAACTTAATTCTATTTGCCAACTGCTATTTGTTACAATTTACCGTGACTCTGCTGTAAAATATTATAGGAATTATCCCTTTTATATTTTGTACAGAAAATACACAGGGTATTGCAGTATTTTCACAGAATCCCTACAATGTGGAAACAGGCCCTTTGGCCCAACAAGTCCACACCAACCCTCAGAGCATCCCACCCAGACCCATCTCCTATAAATCACCTAATCTACACATTCCTGAACACTATAGACAATTTAGCATGGCCAATCCACCTACCCTGCACATCTTTGGACTGTGGGAGGAAACCCATGCAGACATGGGGAGAATGTGCAAACTCCACGCAGATAGTCATCTAAGGGTGGAATTGAACCCAGGTCCCTAGTGCTAGCAAGGCAGCAGTGCGAGCCACTGAGCCACTGTCCACCCCAGATGTAAGGATGGCAACAGGTGCCCATTGAATTTTGTGCACATAAAGGTACCTGTTTCTAAGTGACAATTAAGTAATATTTTGTGGGCAATTGATGACTATCACGATTTAGTTGTGATCAGCAGCCATTTTCCTAGAGATATATGTACAGTCTCCAGAGCCATTTCCAACAATAGTGTTGATTGCACTGGCTAAGAGGAATGCAAACATTGAAATAAGACTCAGAGGCCAAAGGAGAGGTCACCCAGTATCTCAGATGAGACAGTGTAAGTCTGGATGGATACAATCCGGAACCAGAACAGATGTACTGTATTTATGAGAGAAGGGAGTCCACAGAGGCAACTAATCAGCCACACTCAGTTCACTCAGGACGTCACAGCCAAGAGCCCTGACTGCAGAACATGATTTTAAAGCTACAAGAAATCTAATAACACTTCTCACAAACACGCATCATAATAATTATACTGTCACCTTTAGGTATGTGGTCACTCCAACTTCTATAAAACAACATAACTATTCCTCCTCCTTATCCCCAAAAATCTGTTCTCATTTCTGATCCCTTAGCATTCGTCATCACTCCCCTCCCAGTCACCCATGTACACACACACACACACACACACACACACACACACACACACAAACGTGCACAGACACACACACACACGTACACACGTGCACGTGCACACACACACGTGCACACATGCACATACACCTTTCAGTGTCATCATTGCATGTTCTGCTGGAGGAAGGAGAGCAGGAGGACTATATCAGGTACCAGCTCAAAGAGAAGCACAACATGTAGCTTAGAGACTAGTTAAAACAGCCTGAACCTGGACAACAGAATGTGGTTTCAATGCTGCAGGAAACTTAGCAACATGAAATAATCACACAGAGGCCATCATCACCCTTTATTTACTTGTGCACAGTACACTGGTTGTGGCCAGCCAGCTCAGAGTCCATCCCCTGAATTGAGGAAATTCTAAAAACCTTGTTAATTTTGTTTAGCCAGGGCTTTACTGATTGGCCAAGGTTAAGAAGCCTAATCAACATTCATGTTTCTGGAATAAATTTTGAACTGATCATTGACCTGATCTATGTGCTTGCTGAAAATAAATATCATGATTCAACATTGAAAGAAGCATATGCATGGTTATTTGATTGGCAGTAATTTGGGTTGGTCTTACAACAGAATGCATTAAACCCTGTAATGACACTTTAGAAATACCTAAGTTGATGACTTTGAAATACATGAATTACAGATAAAACAAGCAATACAGCCAACAGTGATGACACAAATTCTTTGACACCCCTTGAGGTGTTGCATTTTGGAAAGTCAATCCAAGATAGGACTTATATAGTAAATGGTAAGGTCCTGAGGTGTGTTATGGAACAGAGGGACCTTGGAGTTCAAGTACATTGTTCATTGAAAGCAGCATCACAGGTGGACAGGGTGGTGAAGAAAGCATTTAGCATGCTGGCCGTCATCGATCGAGGCATTGAGTATAGGAGTTGGGATGTTATATTACAGTTGTATAAGTCGTTGGTGCGGCCGCACTTGGAGTATTGTGTAAAGTTTTGGTCACCCTGTAATAGGCAAGACATAGTTAAACTGGAAAATGTGCAAAGATTTACGAGGATGTTGCCAAGACTAGTAGGCCTGAGTTATAGGGAGAGGTTGGCCAGGATAGGATTTTAATCCTTGGAATGTAGGAGAGTGAGCGGTGACCTTATTGAGGTGCATAAAATCATGAGGGGTAGAGATAGAATGAATGTATATAGTCTTTTTCCCAGGGATGGGGAATTGAAAACTAGATGGCATAGGTTTAAGGTGAGAGGTGATAGATTTAAGAAGGACCTGAGGGGCAGCTTCTTCACTCAGAGAGTGGTGCGTATAATAAACAGGCTGCCGGAGAAAGTGGTTGAGGCAGGTACAATAGCAATATTTGGATAGGTGCATGGATGAGAAGTGTTTGAAGGGATATGGACCAAATGCAGGCAATTGGAACTAGCTGAGTGGGCACCATGGTCAGCATGGACCAGTCTAGGCTGAGGGGCCTGTTTCCATGCTGCATTACACGAGGACCAAACAACAGTTGTGAACACAATGAGAACCCAGATGGTGTGATGCCAAACCCAATATTTAAAGGACAATCTGCATATGCAAATTAGAGGAGTTGGAATTTCCAACAAAGTTATGAGAAGTTTAAAGTGATGCAATAGGAAACTAATGCCATTGGAATCACAGTTGTGATTCATTCTTTTAAGTACAGAAGTGTATTTTTTAATACCTAAGTAAGTGTTCATTCTGTAGTATGTCAAGTAATCTATTTTCTGAATTTGTTTCCACAATTTTGATAAAGCTTGTCAGAATATCTTTATTACTCGTCCCTGATTTCCCTGAAAAGTTATTGTTGTTCACCTCCTTGAACTACTGCGGTCCTTGTGCTGATGGTGTTTCAACCCTCCTCCCGCCTCAATACCACACAGAACTGTTAGGTAGGGATTTTTAGAATTTTCATCCTAAACTGATTAAGAAATGGCAAAACATTTCTACAGAAAAGTATGAACCTTAGAGTGAAATTTGGAAGTGATGATACTCTTGTATTTCTTGAAGATAGAGGGAGAAGGGCAAAGAGATACTGTTGAAGTAGGCATGGTGAGTTTTTACCGTGCATCCTGTAGATAGTACTAAACTTGAAATAAGGCTGTAACTGAAAGTTGAAACATGGGATTAGACTCGATTGCCACTTGTTGGCCAGCACAAACATAATGAGACAAATGGCCTGCTTCTGTGTTGTAAACGTCTATGATTCTATTGCCACACTGCAACAACAGTAATGTGGTGAACATTGAGCCCAATGACTTCTGCTTTGCCTTGGATGGTGATCAGTTTCTTCAGTATTCCATCACATTCATGATTCAAGCTTTCTACATGGACTTGAGGAATTAAGGATGAAAGAGTGGGCCACTCATCACAGAGTACCAAGCCACTTCCTTGCTTTTGCTATTATTTCTTTGATACAATTAAACCACTTGAGCTTCTGGTCAATGATAACCCCAAGGATGGAGGAAGTATATTGTGATGCAATTGAACATCAGATGAAAAGATTGGGCCTTTTTTTGATGAGCTGACCATTGTCTGGATATTACAAGGAGCTAATGTTACCTCCATTTAGCAGGTCAAGCCTGGATGTGGTAATTATATCACTGTAGATTGTTATGAGATGCTCCAATATTGCTGAAATTTTGAATGGAGCTGAATACTATTAAATTATTTTTATTCATTCATTTTTTTTTTTGGTTTTTGCTTTCTCTCAAGTAAATTTCCAGTTATGGACTTGTTGAAAGTTCTAGTCTGCAAGAAATAAGTAAAAGTCTCCAGAGTTCTGCAGAACTTGTATCGACCAATGAGTTTTGAATTCAAGCAAGATGCAGAGTCCTCTGTGTTTGTATTACATCCCACCATCCAATGATTTCATCAAGGCTTGGTATGTATTGTTTAAATAGTAATTGACTGACAAATTACCCTTCTTTTATTTTCTTTTTCATTCATTCCTTAAATGTGTCTGTTGGTGTGAGGGAGAGATCAAAGACGATTGGACACAAATCATAGGCATTAGTTTGATTGCCTTGCAGTTTATCTGTGCTCTGCTGAAGTCACATTCTGAAAAATAAATTATTAATTTTTTGTTTATGCTATAAACTTGGTGTCCAAAATTTGTTATTTGTACAGTCTGGTTAGGAACAATTGAGCAATTTTGAGGTCACTGAATTTTAATTTAGTTCTAACTCCACTGTGTTGTGAATCCAGTGATAGTGAGGCTGATTTGGTTTGGCTTGTCTCATAGCACATGGGCCGTGGCATATAAATAACTAAGCCAATATTTATTGCTCAACCCTAATCAACTTTGAGAAAGTGGTGGCAAGCAGAATCAGTGTGGCTTGAAGGGGACTTGCAGTTGCGGATTTCCCATGTATCTGCTACCCTCATCCATCAAGTTGATAATGGTCAGATGTTTGGAAGATGGCGTCTAAGGAATCTTGTCACTGTGCATTGGTGGGAGAAGAGAGTGAATGTTGAAGTTGTTAGATGGGGTACAAATCAAAAAGGCTGCTTTGACGTGGAGAGTGTCAAACTTCTTGAATAGTTTTGGAGCTCCTCTCAACCAGGCAAGTGGAGATGATAAAGTCATGTTGTAGGGTTTAGCCTTGTAGATGGCAAGCAGGCTTTGAGTTATTGAGAGGTGAATTCTTCACTTCAGAATTTCCAGCCTCTGACTTGAACTTTTATATGGCTGGTCCAGTCCAGCTTCTTTGTCCATGGTCACATCTAGGATATTGATAGTGGGTATTTCAGTGATGGTAATGCCATTGAATGTTGAGGGGAAGTGGTTAGATTCTGTCTTCTTGGAGATGGTCAATGTCTGGTATTTTGCTGGCATATTACTTATCAACACAAGCCTGAATGTTGTCCATTTCTTGCTGCATTTGAATTCAGACTGTTTCAAGATCTAAGAAGTCAGAATGATGCTGAACACTGTGCAGACATCAGGAAACCTTTGATCTCATGATGAAGTGAAGGTCATTGGTGAAGCAACAGAGATGGTTGGACCCAGGACATGACCTGCTCAATGTCCTGCAGTGACATCCTGTGACTGAGATTATTGTCCTCTAACAACCACAACCAACTTCTTTGTGAAGCACTAAGATTCTTCCCTCATCCCCATTGACCTTGGTTTTGCAAGCTGTCACACTGGGTCAAATGCTACTTTGATGTCAAGGACACTCACTAATCTTCTGTAGTTCACCTCTTGGTTGTCTATGTTTCATGCAGTACATAATGAGATAAGGAGCTGGGTGGACCTGCTAGAGCACAAATTGAACTTCATCAAACAGGTCTTTGTTGAGCAAATGTTGTTTGATATCACTGTTAGCAGTAGTTTCCAACACTTGCCTCATGATTGATAATAGACTGATAGAAAAGTAATTGGCTTATTTGGTTATGTCCTGCTTTTTGTGCAAAGGACAGCAGACAATTTTCCAGAACAGCTTGTCTAGCTCATGGGTAATGGAGCATACCTTCAGTACTATGGCAGGAATTTTCTCAGGGCCCAGGAACTTTGCAGTATCCAGTGCCCTTAATCATTTTATGATCTCAGATTGAGTGAATTGAATTGGCTGAATGCTGGAATCTGTAATGGTAACGATCTCAGGAGGAAATCGAGAGGGATCATCAATTTGGCACTTCTGGCTGAAAATGCTTCAGTTGTGACTGAAGTGTTAATATTAAGAATGGAGATACAATCATAGAGTCATACAGCACAGAGACAAGCCCTTCGGCCGAAACTGGTCCATGCTGACCAAAATGCCTATTCACGCTAAGCCCATTTCCTTGCACTGGCCCATATCCTTCTACACCTTTCCTATCCATGTATTTGTCCAAATGCCTTTTAAATGTTGCTAATGTACCCGCCTCAACCACTTCCACTGGCAGCTCATTCCATATGCGTACCACGCTCTGTGTAAAAAAGTTGCCCCTCAGGTTTCCATGTATCCTGTCCCCTCTTACCTTAAACTGATGTCCTGTGGTCCTCTATTCCCCAACCCTGGGAAAAAGAATGAGTGCTCTCACCCTATGCATGCCTCTTACGATCTTGTACACTTCAAAAAGTTCCCTCCTCAGTCTTCCACACTCTAAAGAAACAAGTCCCAGGTTGTCCAACCTCTCCCTATAACTCAGTCCCTTGAGTCCTGGCAACATCCTTTTAAAGTTCTTTTGCACTCTTTCTAGTTTAATAACATCCTTCCTATATCAAGGTGACCAAAACTGAACATAATACTCCAAGTGCAGCCTCACCAATATCCTCTACAAATGCAACATAACTTCCCAACTTCTGTACTTAATGCCCTCACTGATGAAGGCCGGTGTGCCAAAAGCCTTCTTCACTACCCTGTCTACCTGTAACTTCACTTTCAGAGAACCATGCACCTGAACTCCAAGGTCCCTTTCTTCCAATACACTCCTTAAGGCTCTATCATTCACCATGAAACTCCTACCTTGATTTGACTTTCCAAAATGCAACATCTCACACTTATCTATATTGAACTCCATTTGCCATTTCTTGGCTCACTTACCCAGCTGAACAAGGTCCTACTGCAATTTCTGATAACCTTCCTCACTGTCCACGATACCGCCTATTTTAGTGACATCTGCAAACTTACTAATCATGCCTTGTACATTCTCATCCAAATCATCAATACAGATAATAAACAGCAGTGGGCCCAACACCAACGCCTGGGCATGCCACTAGTCACAGGCCTCCAGTCAGGCAAGCATCCTTCCAGTATTACCCTCTGCTTCCTACCATCAAACCAATTGTGTATCCGATTTGCCAGCTCTCCCTAGATTCCATGTGATCTAACATTCCAGAGCAGCCTACCCTGTGGAACCTTATCAAAGGCTTTACTGAAATCCATATAGAGTACGTCTACTGCACTGCCCTCATCTACCTTCCTGGTCACTTCATCAAAGAACTCTAAAAAATTTGTGACGCATAATCTCCCACACACAAAGCCATGCTGACTACTCTTGATCAAACTGTGTCTTTCCAAATGCATGTATATCTTATCCCTCAGAATGTTCTCAAGTAACTTACCTACCACAGATGTTAAGCTTACTGGTCTATAATTCCCAGGTTTTTCTTTGCAGCCATTCTTGAATAAGGGCACAACATTCACTACTCTCCAATCTTCTGGAACCTCACCCGTGGCTAATGATGATGCAATTATATCAGCCAGGGCCCCCACAATTTTTCCCCTAGCCCCTTGCAGGGTCCTTGGATATATCTGGTCAGGACCTGGAGATTTATCCACCTTCATACATTCTAAAACTTGTGATTATATTTGTGAAGTCTCCTCCACCAGTGAAAAATTGTTTAATTTTCAACCACCATTCAATATTTTGCTTGCTAGGCAATTTCAGAGAACATTGAAGAATATATAGGAACATATGAAACATGAACAGAAGTAGACAGTTTGGTGAAATGTGGTCTTACCATTGCAGTGTATAACTGGAGCATAACATCCTTACTTTTATGCTGAAATCTTCTTGTGATAAATGGTAGAATTCCATTAGCCTTCTTGATTGCATATTGTACCTGCATACTAACATTTTGTGACTCAGGCTCCAGAATACTTAAATCCCTCTGCACCGTGGAATTCTGCAATCCTTCTCCATTCAAGTAATACTTTGCTTTTTTTTAATCATTTATGTTAAAGTGAACAGCTATACATTTTCCCATATTATATTGAATGAGCCAGATTTTTGTTCACTTGTTCAACCTATTTATATCCACATTCTTCACAACGTACTTTCCTACCAGAGGCCCAGCATGCACCCTAGTCAGATTCTACTCATCTCATCCTGTCAACCAGCGAAAGACCTATTTTTGCACACTTTGTTTTCTGCCAGTTTTTCAATCTTCTATCCATGCTACACTGTTTACTATGAATTTTTATTTTCTGCAGTAACCTTTGATGTAGTGCCTTATCAAATGCCTTCAGGAAATCCAAGAACAGTCAGCCCACAGGTTCCCTTTATCCACAGCGCATGCTACTCCTTCGAAGAGCTTCCAATAAATTAGTTAAGTAAAGGTCAACCACATTGCTGTGGATGTGCATTCATAGGTAGATCAGATCAAATGAGGATGGTAAATTTTTCTCTCCTAAAGGTCTTAATGAACCAGATGGGTTTTTATACCAATCAACAATGGTTTATCAAGATGGAGAGTGAGGTTGTTGATTTAGAGACTAGGATGCTGAACCTTAATAAAGAAAACTCCGAGGATATGAAGTGTGAGTTGGCCTTCATAGATTGGGGAGAGTTACTTAAAGGGGTGACAGTAGATAGGCAATGGCTAACATTCAAGGAACAGAGGGGGGAACTGCAACAATTATTTATTCCTGTCTGTCGCAAAAGCAAAATGGGTAAGAGAGCCAATCCATGGCTTACAAAGGAAACAAGAGATAGTATCTGATCCAAGGAAGAAGCATACAGATTGGCCAAGAAAAATAATAAATCTGAGGATTAGGGGCAGTTTAGAATTCAGCAAAGAAGGACCAAGGGATTGATTAAGAAGGGGAAAATAAAGAAGGAAAGTAACTTACAGGGAATATAAAGACTGACACTAATAGTTTCTATAGATTCGTGAAGAAAAAGAGATTGGTAAAGACAAATGTAGGTCCCCTACAGATAGAAAAGGGGGAATGTATAATAGGGGACAAAAAAAGCTGAGGAACTGAATACATGCTTTGGTTCCGTTTTCATAAAAGAGGACACAAATCGGATACCAGAATTGTTGGAGAATGCAAGATTTAGTGAAAGGGAAGAACTGAAATAGATCAATATTAGTAAAGAAAAGGTGCTGGGAAAATTGTTGAGATTAAAGGCTGATAAATCCCCAGGGCCTGGTAATCTACATCCCAGAGTACTTAAGGAAATAGCTCTAGAAATAGTGGATGCATTGGTGGTCATCTTCCAGGATTCTATTGACTCTGGAACAGTCCCTGCAGATTGGAGGGTGGCTAATGGGAGAGGGGAGTGTGTAGCGGGATCTGGACATCCTTGTACACCAGTCGCTGAAGGTAAACATGCAGGTGCAGCAGGCGGTAAAGAAAGCAAATATGGTATGTTGGCCTTCATTGCGAGAGGTTTTGAGTACAGGAGCAGGGATATGTTGTTGCAGTTATACAGGGCCTTGGTGAGGCCACACCTAGAATACTATGTGCAGTTTTGGTCTCCTTTTTTGAGGAAGGATGCCCTTGCTCTCGAGGGAGTGCAGCGACAGTTTACCAGACTGATTCCGGGGATGGGAGTTCTGACGTATAAGGAGAGATTGACTAGGTTGGGATTGTTTTTGCTGGAGTTCAAAAGAATGAGGGGGGATGTCGTAGAGACTTATAAAATTCTAACAGAACTGGGCAGGGTAGATGCAGGGAGGATGTTCCCAATGGTGGGTGTGTCCAGAACTAGGGGTCACAGTATGAGGATTCAGGGTAGACAATTTAGGGTGGAGATGAGGAGACATTTCTTCACCCAAAGAGTGGTGAGCCTGTGGAATTCATTATCACAGGAAGTAGTTGATGCCAAAACATTGAATATATTTAAGAGGTGACTAGATACAGCACTTGGGGGGAATCGGATCAACGGTTATGGGGAGAAAGCAGGATTAGGCTACTGAGTTGGACGATTGGCCATGGTTGTGAAGAATGGTGGAGCAGGCTCGAAGGACAAAATGGCCTCCTCCTGCTCCTATCTTCTATGTTTCTATATTAATATTAGAGTAGCATTTTAATTCAAGTTTATTCATTGTCAGCAACTGGACTCACTCTGGGCCTTATTATAAAGGGAGCAAACAATGCAGCTGAAGATGTTTCAACCAAGGATACTGGTCTGAGAAATTCCAGCAACCAAGTTCAAGGCTTCAGGAACAGATCTTTGACACAATCACCTTTTATTGGTATCCAGCTAATTGTCATAATATTCTATAATCACTAAAATCTAAATTACCTTGGACACTGATGATAAATTTCTACAAAAATAAAAAACATCTGAGTAAATACAATACAGTGACAATGATTCTAAATGCATTTGTAAATTACAGCCAGAAATTCTATTACAAATCCAAAGTTTTATATTTCCATTTAAGTTGTGCATAGGTACAAAACTGACAATGTATTGAAGCATTTAATTTGAACAGAGTTATACATTAAAAATGTATTGCCAATCTGAATTGCATTTCATCTGTAGGCAGTTGACTTACCTCAAGTTCTGCTGACTGTAGCTTTGAGGCTGTACATGGCAACAACAATTCATTGTGGAGAGATCTAATAATGAAAGACATGCTTGAATTGATTGCGATTGTCAATTTAATAGCATAACTTAACAGGATGATATATGCGTGCCACAAAATCTGATTTTGTTTACAATCCTGAAAACTAAATTTCATGGAATACAATTTCCAGTAATCATTTAAAGTGATTAAGATTTGATGGAATTCTGTGGGTGGTGCTGATACATAAACAAGAAAGTAAATATGCATTGACTGGATTTACGGAGGATCTTGTTATCTCAGCTCAGAAAGGTCAGAATGCCAAATGATCCATTAAAAATGGTAGTTGACTCTTAGTTACCCTTTAAGATGGCCTACATAGCAAGTCAGCTATATTAAACTGCTTCAAAAAAGTAGAAAGAAAAAATGGACCACTGGGTATTGATCTAGCAGCAGAAAAGATGACAGCACATCCTGCCCAATATTCTCCAAAATCCTGTGCACCAACATCTGGTCTTGCGCTAAAATTTGGAGAGCTTCCCCACATACATTCCATTTGATATGCTACATAATCATACTCACTGAATCACATCTCACAGTCAAATTCCCAAATGCCCCCATACTGGACGTGTTCAGCTCCATTAGCAGGACCGAATCCCTCACACCATCCATCCAGAAATGGTGGCAGTGTGGTACAGAATAGGGAAGGAGTGACCCAAGTAGCCCTGAACATTGCCTCATAAAGTCTCATGGAATCAGGTCACACATGGACAAGGAAAGCTCCTGCTTGTTATCGCTTACTCATCCATAACCACTCAGCTGATAAATTAGCATTCCTAATGTTGAACACATTAGAGGATACGCTGAGAGTGACAAGGGCACAGAATGTATTCTGGATGGGGTCTTCAATATTTATCACCAAGAGTGGCTCGATGGCACCATTACTGATTGAGCTAGCTAAATCCTGAAGGACCTATCTATCAAATTGAGCCCCTTTATCAGATGTAGGGAGAATCACAAGAGGAAAAAAGCCTATATGACCCTACTCTCATCAAACTTCCTGTCACTGATATATTTGACCATGATACTATTAATAGGAGTGACAACTGCACAGTCCTGAAGGAGTCAAATTTCCATCCTCATACAGAGCACACATCATGTTGGACGGTATTTATTGCTGTGCTAAATGGAATGGATTCAGAACATATCCAAAACTGGATACCCACAGCCATCAGCTGTAAAAGAATTGATTTCAATCAAAATGTGTAACCTCATGACTTGGCATAACTCACTTTCCGCCATTACTTTCCAGCTGGGACACCAGCTCTGGTTCAATGAGAGTGCAGAAGAACACCAGGCATCAAGTAGGTCCCAACCTCATAAAATGGAAATATGGGACAACCTGCATAATATACTTTTAAACCTTTCCAGTCCATTCAATGTAAAGTGGTTTATATTGTAAAGTTTCTGCCTTTACTAATGATAATTTTATTCAGGAACAGCAAAAAATTAAAATTTGACAGCAACATGTTTAATGCCTTTATAAATTAATGGTGTAGCAACTCTTGATTTCACACTGGTTCAACTTCACATTAAGAACACTGCAGCCAATTCCACATTCAAAAGTCAGACTTGCAATCTCCATTTTTCACCTCATTTTCATGCCATTCAAATCCCACCATGGCAGATAGTGGAATTTGAATTCAATGAAAAAAAAATATGGAATTGAGTCTAATGATGGCCATGAATCCATTGCTGATTGTTAGGAAATATCCATCTGGTTCACTAATGTCTTTTAGGGAAGAAAACTGCCATCCCTACGTGATCTGGCTTACATGTGACTCCAGACTCACAGCAATGTGGTTGATTCTTAACTGCCCTCTGGGCAATTATAGATGAGCAATAAATGTTGGCCTGGCTAGTGACACCCATAACCCATGAATGAAAAAAAGACTTAATGCATGACCCCACCACTGGAATTTTTACTCATAGTGAGAGATGGCTGGTAACCTCATGAAGCTACATTCCAACCCATTCCAAATTCTAAATTCTACTCCTCCTACCCATTATATATCCTTGAACCTCCCTCTGAGGCCTAGTCATTGCAGCATCTAAGTGTTTCTTCAAAGCAAAAGATTTGTGCATGTTGTTAAACACTTTTCTTTGGGGTTTCAACTTTAAGAGTTCAAATGCTAATTAAATTTTCAGCGTTGGATAAACTGTTGAGTCAGCTGATTCCTAGTATTAAAATCAGACTGCCATAATTTTCCACAGAATTGTTCTTATGATTGGAGAATCCTCATGGACATTTTACTCCTAAAAACAGAATGTAATGGGGTAACTCTAATTAAATTTCAATTTTCAATTTTAAACATTTGGATTTTGGATATAATTAGTTATGTAACTGAACTGCTTTGAGGGTTCCTCTTAGTTTGGTGTCTCACTCTATTGAGAATAATTAATTTCTTTGAGTTTTGTATTTGGAAAGAGTGAGCTTTCTATGATCAGTAAAGGGTGCCTGTCTGCAAATAGCAATGACAGGCTATATTTGTTTACATTCACCACATAAACTAAGCCAGAAAGTCAGCTCTGAGCACCTGTGCAGGATAGAGTTGGTGATTACCCCCAAACATATGGGCTTCTTTTGAAAAGGGACCATTTTAGAAGAAAATCTTAAACTCTTGGCCTGGACCCACATATTGTTTCCACTGAAGTTAAAGCAAATAAACACCACTAAAGTAGGAAAATTTCAAGGAATAAGTTCATAAGGATGAGTTTTGTGGAGGCTTTTAAGACAAAGTGATGTAACAGTGCAATCAAGTTTAAAGAGCGAAATGAAGAGCAAGATCCAGAAAACTGGAGATTAATCATAATTTATTCTGCATTACTGATCACTAGCCACCACTATATTTCTTGAATGCAATGGGACACTGCAATTAGACACTTGTATGCTGGTATAAAATTTTCTGAATGGTCCCGACCCAAAACGTCAACTTTCCTGCTCCTCTGATGCTGCCTGGCCTGCTGTGTTCCTCCAGCTCCACGCCGTGTTATCTCTGACTCCAGCATCTGCAGTTCTTACTATCTTTGACTGCAATTAGACTCATGTTTTCTGCCCTAAGGAGAAAATTGAAGATAGTTCAACTACTCTCAATACATGTGCTAATGTTGGCCAAGTACTAAAATGGGTTTAGTTATGATGTGTCCATTGTTGACCAGCCTGCTGACACTTTAAAATGAATAACAACTACACTGGTACAAAATCCTGTAAAACTGATGAGAAGAAAAGAGGAAAAAAATTAATAACTTTAGGAACTAGCACACACCATGTTACCACCATTTCTCTGCAATAGATAAACCCATTTCACTATGGCTTCAACTGCTCATGGTCTTCATTAGCAACTGATTTGAAAACTCTCTTACCTTATGAATTAATGCATTTTGCTTCACTTCCTTTCTCACCTCTAATACTGCACCAAAGTGTGCGATGTTCACTAATCAAAATATCCTTTACAATTTTACTGTTTGTTAAGATTGTTTATTTAAGTTTTATTGCAAATATTTTCACTGTCCTAATCAGGCATTCATAATAAAGGTCAATTTAACTTTTATCACCAAGGAATTTGAATGCATTACTGAAGCTTATAAACCAGCTTAGAACCAAGAAAGTGCTGCCCTTCAACTACGATGACCTTCCAGCAAGCAGTGTACTACGTGGAAAAAATGTGGTGCATTTACTTGATCAAAATTCTTTCTTCAGCCAAATGTAATACACCAGTCATTATTATGTAGTTGTTGGAATCCACACTTCAAACTAATTTTTTGCTAATTTAACTAATTTAACTCTTTCTATGAGTTGTGACCAAGTGCTATGTAATTTGACTTTTTTTTTCGTTCATTTTCTTCTACATTTCTTTAAGCTCTGGTAATTAATTTCATTTCTGTCTCTTGTTTGTATTCATTATCATGTTACTCACTAACATTTTTTGACTCTGCTTAGTCAGTCTTTCAAAACTTCTTGATGTGTTGTACCTAATTGATTGCTATCCTCAGTCTTTTATTTCCCAATTAGAGTCATAGAATCATACAGCAAGGAAACAGACTCTTTGCTCCAACTCATCCATGCCAACCAAGTTTCCCAAACAAAACTAGTCCCATTTGCCTGCATTTGGCCCATATCACTCTAAGTCTTTCCTATTAATGTACCTATCCAAATGTCTTTTGAATGTTGTCTCTGTACCTGCATCTATCACTTCCTCTGGCAGTTTATTCCACTTACAAACCATCTTGTGTGAAAAAACTGCACCTCAGGTCTCTTTGAAATCATTCTCCTCTCACCTTAAAAAGACACCCCCTCGTTTTAAATTTCCCCACCCTAGGGAAAAAAAACTTTACTATTCACCATATCTATGCCCCTCATGATTTTATAAACCTTTAGAAGGTCATCCCTCAACCTCTTACGCTCTCGTGAAGAAAGTCCTAGCCTATCCAGCCTCTCCCTATAACTCAAATCTCCAGGTCCCAGAAACATCCTCGTAAATCTTTTCTGAATCCCCTCCAATTTAATAACATCCTTCCTATAGTAGGCTGACCAGAACTGTACACAGAACTCCAAAAGCGGCCTCACCCACGTCCAGTAAAATCTTTTATTTGACATCCCAAGTCCTATCCTCAATGGTCTGAGCAATGAAGGCAAGTGTGCTAAACACCTTCTCAATCACCCTGTCTACCAGTGAAGCAACTTTCAAGGAACTGTACCTGAACTCCTAGCTTTCTCTGTTAAATAACACTACTCAAGGCCCTACCATTAATTATATAGGTCCTGCGTTTTGTTTTACCAAACTGTAATACCTCACATTTATCCAAATGAAACTATCTGCTACTCCTCAGCCTACTGGTTCAATTGATCAAGATTCCTTTGCAATCTTAGACAACCTTTCTTACTGTCAACTATACCACCAATTTTGATGTCACCCGCAAACTTACTAACCACACGATGTCTCCTAAATTCTCATCCAAATTGTTTATACAAATGACAAACACATTCCTCTTGTTCTCTGTCAGTTTCTTTGTTCCCTCCCCCTTTGTCCGGATGGCAGCTTGGTGATCTGAAAAAGCTTTTGATGGCAGGTTGTTGGCAATGGGATCAAGTTCAAACTATCCAAAATTTAGTGTCAGAGACTCATAACACAAAAAAATTCCTTTGTGGTCTCAACTGTAACCCTTTGTGCACTTTCCCAACTCACATGACATTCTTCATTTATTAGCCCCCATACATAAAGCAGGAGCAAATGTCAACTTCTCATTAGAGAACAAAAGAATCAATGTAAGTGAAAGCATCTGTATTAGTTAAACATTTGGTTTTCAAAGGGAGGGAAAAAATCAAAGTTTTATCATCCCAATTAAAAAGTGTTACAATAACTGAAATGGCTTTGATTCATTCCATAAATTTTGTATAATAGTGTTCAATTTTTTTTCTATTTTAACGAAATAGGAAGGCCTGCATTTTCCAATTTAAATTCATATTTCACCCACTTCTGCTCTGTTTCAGTTTCATCATCATTACCTCTATTAAACAATCAGTCTTTTCTGCATTTTCTTGTCATCACCTATCAGTATCTTTGAGGTGAGGCAGGTTCTCTGCCAAAAGGAAGCTCATTCAAAAGCAGTTTTGATGTATACTGGAATGAATCAGTAATTTAGTCAATAGTAGACTCATTGAATTAAACAACCACTCTCCTTTATTTAGATGACAGAAAGCTATTTTTAAACATCATATTGTCTAACTTATTTTCAAAGAAAACTGGTCCCTGTTAACTGTTAAAGCTGGAAAGCTTTTTTAAATAAATCCTGTTTCCGTTTATTTCAGAAAGTAACTTGGGCAAAGTCAATGCTGTGGAGATTTTCAAAGAACATGGCATTGATTGGAATCATCACACAGAATCTTTTAAATTTTAACTGATCTTTGAGACTGTGATAGATCCATCTTCACTAATAGTGGGGAATACAAATGCAGACTATTGCAAGGGTAGCAGCCATCAAATACAATAAGTCAATATCCCCAGATTAGCAAGGATATACATGATTCCTCATCAAGGATGAAAAAGTATAAGAAATAGGCACAGGAGTAGGCTATTTAGCCCATTCAGCCTGCTCCTTCATTCAATTAAATCATGGCTAATTTTCTACTTCAAAAGCACTTTCCTGTTTCATCTCTTGATGCTTTTAACGTTTAGATATCCATCAATCTCGTAATTAACACAATCAACGATTAGGCATCCACAGCTCTGAGGCATAGAATTAGAAAGTTTCATCACCCACTGAATGGAGAAATTCTCTTCAGTTTGTCCAGAGCAACTTGCCACTTGTCTCAGATTGTGTCTCCAGATGGTGTCTCCTGATTCTAGACTGCCCCCAACCAGGAAAATCATCCTTACAGCGTTTATCCTGTACAATGTTCGATGTTTGAATGCTGTTTGGAGTCATACCTGGCACATTGGAAGATGGTTGTGGTTGTTGAAGGTCAGTCATCTTAGCCACAGGGCACATCAGCAAGCATCCCTTAGGGTAGTATCCAAAGCCCCATTATCTTCAAGAGCTTCATCAGTGACCTTCGCTTCATGATAAGGTCAGAAGTAGGGGATATTCACCAATGAATGCACAATGTTCAGCACCATTCGCAACTCCACGGACACTGAATTAGTCAAATACAACAAGACCTGGACAATAGAATACACAATGTAGAACTGGAGGAACACAGCAGGCCAGACAGCAGCAGAGGAGCAGGAAAGTTGAAGTTTTGGGTCGGGATCCTTCTTTAGAAATGGAAGGGGGAAGGGAGCTCAGAAATAAGTAGAGGAGGGGTGGGGCTAGGGAAGGTAGGTGGGATGGTGATAGGTGAGTGCAGGTAGGGAGTGGTGAGGATTGGTCAGTTAGGTGGGGGACGGGGCAGATAGGTGGGAGAGAAGATGGTCAAGTTGTGTCAGGTCAAGGAAGTGGAGATGAGAGGGAGGGTTGGTGATTGGATGAGTCCGGGGTTGGGGAGATTTTAAAACTGTTGAAATCCATGTTACTAGAGGAGGCCCAGGATGGATATGTCACCCAGGGAGTAGGAGGGGGAGTTAAAATGGTTTGTAACCAGAAGGTGTTGTCGTTTGTCATGAACAGAGCACAGATGGGAGGAATTAAAGGTGAAGTTGTTAAGAGTAAGGACGAATTCAGCTAAGCGGGTGAGTGTGTCGGTGGAGGGGGACTGGTTGGGCCTGCGGGAGAGGAAGGTGCGGAGGGCTTTTAGGCCATCCATGTGGGGGATACAAGTGTAGAGGGATTGGATGTCCATACTTCATGACTCCCAATTCCTCTGCCTCTGCCACATCTGCTCCCAAGATGCCACACATCCCAGATGTCCTCCTATTTCAAGGACCGTAACTTCTCCTCTGGTGATCAAAAATGCCCTCAACAGCATCTCTTGCATTTCCAGCACCTCTGCTCTTACAACCCCTCCCCCCAACAAAAATAAAGACAGGATCCCCCTTGTCTTCATATTTCACCCCACCAACCTCCACATCCAATGTATGATTCTCCACCATTTCCTCCACCTACGATCCAACCCCACAACCAAAGATATATTTCCTTCCACACCCCTATATGCCTTTCATAAGGACCACTCTCTCTGCGAATCCCTCATCTGCTTCATATTCCCCACTAACCCCACTAACCCCCAGCACCTTGCCCCTACACCTCCCCCCTCACCTCTGTTCAAGGCACAAAACAAACCTTGCATATCAGACAGGGGTTCACCTGCACATCTGTCAACTTGGTCTACTGCATCCGCTGCTCCCAACGTGGCCTCCTGTACTTCAGTGAGATCAAGCGGAGACTTGGACAGCATTTTGTAGAGCATCTGTTCGCGAAAAACGCCAACATCACGAACCATTTTAACTCCCCCTCCCACTCCCTGGGTGACATATCCATCCTGGGCCTCCTCCAGTGTCACAATGACGCCACCTGCAAACAGGAGGAGCAGCACCTCATATTCTGCCTCTGGAGCCTACAGCCCAATGGCTTAAACATGGATTTTACCAGTTTTAAAATCTCCCCACCCGGGACCTCATCCTATGTCCAACCCTCCCTCTCATCTCCACTTCCTTGACCTGACACAACCTGTCCATCTTCTCTCCTACCTATCCACTCCTTCCACATCACTGACCAATTCGCACCACTCCCTACCTGCACTCACCCATCACTATCCCACCTACCTACCCCATCCCCACCCCTCCTCTCTCTATTTATTTCTGAGCTCCCTTCCCCCTCCCCATTTCTGAAGAAGGGTCCCGACCCAAAATGTCAACCTTCCTGTTCCTCTGATGCTGCCTGGCCTGCTGTGTTCCTCCAGCTCACATTGTGTTATCTCTGACTTCAGCATCTGCAGTTCTTGCTATCTTGAAGATCTGGACAATATCTAGGTTTGGGCTGACCAGTGGCAAGTAACACATGGACTACATAAATGCCAGAGAATGACCATCTCAAATAAGACAATAAAATAAAATTTCAAATAAAATAATAATCTAACCACTAAGGGGTGGGTGCAGCGTAATTTCAATGGGTGAAAGTACGAATCCATGTTTGCTTGATGCGAGAACATTGAAGGAACCAAAACATGAAGCAGCCATTTGTAGACCCCAGCTTCACTTAAATTACAACCATTTCATTGTCCATTCACTCGTAATGCAGAGTAAGGGTGCATACTAGACAGGTTCTGGTCAAAGGTAATTTATGACATGCCATCAGCTCTTGCAAATTGCACAATGGCACCTTTTAGATTTGAGAGCTAGCAGCAATGATGTTGCAAAAGGCCAACGCTGGCAGAAGGGGAAAACATTATCCGTGCAACTTCCAAGGTTCCTATGTGGGACAGACTACAACACTTCCTTATTCACCATGTAAGTGTAATATAGAAACATAGAAAATAGGTGCCATTTGGCCCTTCAAGCCTGCACACCATTCAATACAATCATGGCTGATCATGTAATCTCAATATCCCATTCCCGCCCTCTCCTCATACCTCTTCTCCCTTTAGCCACAAGGGCCACGTCCAGCTCCCTCTTGAATATATCTAATGAAGTGGTCCAACAGCTTCCTGTGGGAGAGAATTCCACAGGTTCACAACTCTCTGGGTGAAGAAATTCTTCCTCATCTTTGTCCAGAATGGCTTACCCCTTATTTTTAGACTGTGACGCACCCCCCCAACTTATTCTGGACTTCCTCAACACCGAGAACATTCTTCCTCCGTCTAGCCTGTCCAGTCCCATCAGGATTTTATATGTTTCTATGAGATACCCACTTATTCTTCTAAATTCGAGTGAGTACAAGCCCAGTCAATCCAGTCTTTCTACATATGTCAGTCCTGCCATCTCAAGAATCAGTCTGGTGAACCTTCACTGGAATTCCTCAATAGTAAAAATGTCCTTCCACAGGCTAGGAGACCAAAACTACACACAATACACAACGTGTGGCCTCACCAAGGCCATGTATAACTGCAGCAAGACATCCTTACTCCAATACTCAAGACCTCTCGCTATGAAGGTCAGCATGCCATTAGCTTTCCTCACTGCCTGCTGCACCTGCATACCAACCTTCAGTGACTGTTCGACCATGACAACCAGATCTCATTGCACCTTACCTTTTCCTAAACTACCACCATTCAGATAATAATCTGCCATTTTTTGTGACCAAAGTGGATAACCTCACATTTATCCAAATTATATTGCATTTGCTAAGTATTTGCCCACTCAGCTAGTCTGTCCAAGTCACCCTGCAGCCTCTTATCATCCTCTTCCCAGCACACACTGCCACCCAGCTTAGTGATATCTGCAAATTTGGAGATATGGAATGCTGTTCCTTTGTCCAAATCATTAATGTGTATTGTGAACAGCTGAGGTCCCAGCACTGAACCCTGCAGCATCCCACTTGTCACTACCTGCCATTCTGAAAAGGATCCACTTATTCCAACTCTCTGCTTCCTGTCTGCCAACAGTTTCTCTATCCATGTCAATACATTACCTCCGATACCATGAGCTTTAATTTTCCTTATTAATCTCTTGTGTGGAATCTTGTGAAAAACTTATTGAAAGTCCAGATACATAATATCTACTGATTCAACATTGTCTACTCTACTGGTCACATCCTCAAAAATTCCAGAAGATTTGTCAAGCATGATTTCCCTTTAGTGAATCCATGCTGAGTGGAAACAATTCTGTCACTGTTTTCCAAATGCTCAACTATTACATCCTTAATGATTGACTCCAGCATTTTCCCCACCACTGATGTCAGGCTAACGAGCCTATAAATTTCCCATTTTCTCTCTTCCTCCTTTTCTAAAGACTGGAGTTACAATAGACACTGTCCATTCCGTTGGAATTCTTCCAGAGTCTGCAGAATGCTGGAAAATGATCACTAATACATTCACTACTTCTAGGACCACTTCCTTAAATACTCTGGGATGCAGAACATCAGACCCTGGGGACTTATCGCATTTTAATTCCATCAATCTCCCCAGTACCATTTCTTGACTAATAAGGATTTCCTTCAGTTCCTACTTCATGCTTGTTTCTCTGTCCCCTAGCATTTCCTGAAGATTATTCCTGTCCTCCTTAGTGAAGACCAATCCAACTGGTTCAACTATTTTGCCATCTCTTTGTTTCCATTATGAATTCACCTGATTCTAGCTGCAAGGGACGTATGTTTGTCTTCACCAGTCTTTTCTTTCGTATATCTATAGAAGCTTTTTTCAGTCAGTTTTTATGTTTTCTGCAAACTTGCTTTCATATTCTATTTTCCCTTTCTGAATCAAATCCTTTGTCCTCCTCTGCTGAATTTTAAATTTCTCCCAGTCCTTAGGTTTCCTGCTTTTTCTGGCCAATCTAAATGCCTTCTCTTTGGCTTTAACTCTGTTCCTGATTTCTCTTATTAGCCATGGTTAAGCCAGCTTCCCCATTTTACTCTTACACCATATAGGGATGTGCAATTTTTGAAGTTCATCCAAGTGTTCTTTAAATGTCTGCCATTGCCTTTTGACCGTCAACCGCTGAAGTATCCTTGGCCAATTTATCCTAGCCAATGCATGCCTCATACCATCAAAGTTGACTTACTTTAAGTTCAGGACCCAATTTTCCGATTTAATTGTGTCACTCTCCATCTTAATGAAGAATTCTACCATATCAGTAGAACGGTCAGTCTTCCCCAAAGGATCTCACACCACAATGTTGCTAATTAATCCTCTCTCATTAGACAATACCTAGTCAAGGGTGGCTTGCTTTCCAGTTAGTTCCTCAACATATTGGTCAAGGAAACCAACCCTCATACATTCCAGGAAATCCTCTTCCATCACATTGCTACCAGTTTGGCTAGTCCAATCAATATGTAGATTGAAGTCACCCATAGTAACTGCTATACCCTTACTGCATGCACTTCTAATTTCCTGTTTGACACAGTCCTCAGCATCATAATTACTGTTTGGTGGTCTGTACACAATTGCCACTAACGTCTTTGGTGTTCTATAGCTCTACTTATACAAATTCCACAACATCCAGGCTATTATCCTCCCTTACAATTGTGTCAATTTCCTCCTTAACCAGCAAAACTACCCCATCTCCCTTTCCTTTCTGTCTGTCTTTCTTGAAAGTTGAATAACCCTGAATGTTGAGTTCCCATTCTTGGTCACCCCGGAGTCAAGTCCCTGTGATCACAATTACATCATATCCATTAATAACTGTTCACGTAGTTGATTCATCCACCTTATTACAAATGCTCGTTGCATTGAGAGACATAGACTTCAGGCTCATTTTTGACACTTATTGCACTTTTAGAATCATTGCAAAATGTAGCCCTTTTTGATTTTGTCTTTGGTTTCTCTGACTTCCACTTTCACTTTTCCCCTAACTGTCCTTTGTTTCTGTCCCCACCTTACTTCCCTTCAACTTCTTACATTGGTTCCCATGTTCCTGCCATATTAGTTTAAAACCTCCCCATCAGCACTAGCAAACATTCCTCCTTGGATATTGGTTCCAGTCCTGCCGAAGTGTAGACTATCCAGTTTGTACCGGTCCCACCTCTCCCAGAACCAGTTCCAATGTCCCAGGAATTTGAATCCCTCCCTCTTGCACCATCCTTTGAGCCACGTACTCGCCTTAGCTATCATGCCATTCCTACTCTGGCTAGCACGTGGCACTAGTAGCAATCCTGCGATTACTACCTTTGAGGTCTTACTTTTTAGTTTAACTCCTAACTTCTAAATTCAGCTCATAGGACCTCATCCCATTTTTTACCTATATCATTGGTGTCTGTATGCACCACGACAGCTGGCTGTTCACCCTGCCTGCCAGAATGTCCTGCAGCTGCTCCGAGACATCCTTGACCCTTGCACCAGGGAGACAAGTTACCATCCTGGACTCTCGTTTGCAGCCACAGAAACGCCTTTACAATTGAATCTCCTATCACTGTAGCTCTGCCTCTCTTTTTCCTGCCCTCCTGTGCAGCAGAGCCAGCCATGGTGCCATAACTGGCTGCTGATGCCTTCCCCTCGTGAGCCATCTCCCCCAACTGTATCCATACCTATTTTGGAGGGAGATGACCTCAGGGGACCCTTGCACTGCCTTCCATCTCTTCCTCTGTCTGTTGGTCATCCATTCCCTATCTTCCTCCGTAATTTTTATCTGCGGTGTGACCAACTTACTGAACATGCTATCCATGATTCCCTCAGCCTCATGGATACTCCAAAGTGAATCCAGCTGCAGCTCCAGAGTTGTCAAACAGTCAGACAGGGGCTGCAGCTGGACACACTTCCTTCACGTGAAAGAGTCGGGGACATCAAAACGGTCCCTGAATTCACACATCGCACAGGAGAAGCATGACATGAGTCTGGCATCTCCTGCTATGACTTAACCTTTAAATTAACAGCAGTAGCAAAGCAAAGAGAAAATAAGAGAGAAGAAAAGCTACTCACTAGTCACTCACTTACCTGCTGCCTGTGACTTCATGGTTAAACTTCCTTCTACTTCTCCTTTGCCCTCGTGTCTTCAGCAGCTTCAGTGGTTTGCTCCTCTTCTGACAGCTTTACCTCGCTGCTGCTTGCCATCCTCACCAAAGCCCAGTATTCACTTAAGCCTACACTTAAACCACCAGCAGCACTGCAACACAAAGCTGCCCTTCTCAAAATGGCCGCTCTAAAAATGACCACTTCACTACATTTTGCCTTTGTTTTATTCACTCCTAGGCAGTGACTGAGACAACTCCTTCCAGAATTCTTCTCAGCAGCGCCCTCTCTGTATTTAATACAGTGACAGGGTAAGTGTTTGATTTGGGTCTGGAATGAGAACAGTGTCGGAACACTGCAAGCCCTCCCTTCTCAGTGACATTATGTGATCACTCAACTGGTGTAGCACCTTCACTAAGTTATTACGCAGGCTAAGCCTAAATGTGGGTGGATGATGAAAACATGTCCTTGTTATTCAGTGCAGCATGTCTCACTCTGTGCAGAAGTATGTTCAGCCTTCACCGTAGGTTATGCTACTGATAACTGCTTTGAGATCTAAGAATCTCTTTGCTCCTTTTCTCCTTTCTTACTCATTCCCACCTGCTCATTAGGAGAAAAGGGTTACCCACTGTGGCCATGGCTCATGACACCTTTGCACAACCCCCAACTGATGTGGAGCACAGGGTTAACATCTATGCCTTGAACAAGGCCATGATAGACTGGAGTACAATGCTGAAGAAGATGCCATTCCACTGCTTATACTGGTCTGGGGTGGGTCCTTCAGTAAGAGGTTGCATATTATACTTGCCAGCAATGCTCTGTACAATTGGAGCAGGCAATGAAGGGATGTGTTGATGCTGTGGAACTGAGGACATTGGAGAGGAGGAAGGTGATATTGTCCTTTAGACAGCTCCATACTCCCAGCATTAAAGTGGAGGCCATCAAACCTCGCATTAATCTCTTGAATCACAACATGACTGAACGCTTTCTGTCCCCTGGTTCTTTGATTATATTATGTCATGTCCCTATTGTACTCACACTCTTTATCCCCTACCCCTGTCAAACCAGTTTGAATTACTCCCAACGGCATAAGTGAACTTACCTCAAGGATGTTCATCCCATTTTGGTTCAGTTGGAGACAGACCAGTTTGTACAGGTCCACTTTCCCTAGAATCAGTCCCAGTGATCCAGGAATCTAAAACCTTCCCTCCTGCAGCAACTCCTAAGCCAAGTTTTCATCTTCTCTATTCTCCTATTTTTATTCTCAGGAGCACGTGACACCAAGAGTAATCCAGCAATTACAATCTTAAATGTCGGGTTTTTTAATCTACTTACCGGGGTCCCTAAATTCTTGATGCAAGCATAATATAAATATAGATACAAATATTGGAAATGTCTTTCTCAGGGAATCAGGTCAGCAGAGAGAGGGATGTGGTCACCACTAATAGGACCCTATCATTTTCACATAATTACACCAGATTTGAAGCACCATCTACACACCACTTCCCGCTGGCCAGGAACTGACCCACATATTGTGGGTTTTGACTATTATTACTGAGAACATGGTCAATAGGTGAGGAAACTCATGTCTTCTTCACAGACAGGTATCTAGTGGTATCGGTAGACAATGTGCCATGCACAAGTGAGTACAGAAATCGGAGAATAGGACAGAAAAATGTGTGATTAAAGAGTTGGTGTAGGAGGGAGGTTATTAGATTCTTGGATCACTAAAACCATTTCTGGGGAAGATGGGACATTTGCAAATGGGATGGTCTGCACTTGAACTGGAATGGGAAATATATCCTTGTAGATAAGTTTGCTAGTGCTGTTGGGAGGAATTTAAACTAGACTGGCATTCAGGCAAGGCACAGAGCATTAATATAACAGGGATGACAGCATAATATAGTCAAAGAACCAGGACAAGGAGAATTCAGCAATGTTGCAATTACAGGGAGTAAAGTAGGGCTGGATGGTCTCTACTTTAATGTTAGGAGTAAGTGAGGCACATGGAATTATGATACTTTTGCAAACACAGATATATGTTTGAGGGAGGGGCAACACTATAGCTCAACATGCCAGGGTATAGGATCTTCAGGCAGGACAGGAGAGATATAAAAGAAGAGGTGGTGTTGCCTTATTAAATTAAGGAGCCAGTTACTGCACTAACAAGGGACAAAATCTTGGAAAGGTCTTCAGTGAGGTTTTGTCAGTAGACCTTTGGAAAGAAAAGGGGGCAGTCACACTGCTGGGACTGTACAATCATCCCAAACAGTGTGGCAGAGAGGAGGGCTACCTTTTTTTCCTTTGACAGGCATCCACATTGCAGGACTAAGACAGCCTGTATCCAAATTGTAGCCAAGTCAGTGCAGTGCCCCAACTGTGCTGAATCCGCAGCAGCCCAAGAGGAAGGTTATTGATCTTTTGTGCTCCACAAGGGTAAATGCCACCATCCGTCCATCTCTCTCTGCTGCCTCATACACACGAGTCCACCACTCATTCTAACTCTACCTCTTTACATGCCTCTCAACGAGGATCATAAGCTACAACACTCGTCATTGCATGCATTGTGTCCATTCATCAGTCCTCATCCACCTCATCCTCCAAACTATTAACCCTTCCTGCCCTCTGCTGTTCCTAATCATTCACGGGGACACCTCTTCATCTCTCCCATTAATTCATCCACTTCCTTCCACTTTCATCACACTCAATACCTCCCTTTATTTGTTTGCAGGAAAAAAATGGCAGACAAGTGGACCAAGAGATAGAGAAGAGAAGAATTGGAAGGATCATACAAACAAGCTGACTTCATGTTTTAATGAGATGCAAATGCATGAAAGTAAGGTTATTGTCGCTAACTGGTGAGATCCTAAAGTTGCCATTTAAGACTTGAGGGGGCAATAGAAAAAATGTTTCTGACGATGAGAATCTGATATTTTCATTATCACCATATTTGCCCAGCATGGAGCAAATAATTCTATCCTTTGTTCTTTTTCAAATAATGGTTTCTTTTACATCCATTTGAAGATGGTAATGGTTTCATCTCCAGTCCAAATGATGGCATGTCTGTCAATGCAGCAGTCCTTCAAAATTCAAATAACGTAGCCTTGATTAATTGGTCAAGATCTGCAATGGGGCCTGAAACCATTTTGTTTTAACTCAGAGACAACAAATAAATTGAGACTAAAGTTAATGTTATGACTACTCCGTGACAAATACTTAGAACATTGTTTTAACCAGTAGAAAACTGATAGGATTGGACTAATCATCAAGCTTACGTCTGTCTAATTCTATATTCCATTGAAATCAATAAAATGCAAAATCTGGCATCATGTAAAATGATGAGTCCAAAGTCAGTTAAACAATGTGTTAAATGTTTACAGGCATAGTCCACAAATGACCATAGGCATCTTTCTCCACTACAGACAGACAAATATTTTATATTTAGCTTGAGGGTAACCTCTCTACGAGCCTGAGGTAAGGAGAGGAGGTAGATCCTGCATAAGCTACCACCGCCAGCACAAGAATTGAACCTGTGCTGTTGGCTATGTGGTAAATTAGGCAAAAGCTATTTCCTTTAAAGCATTTGTATAACATTTATTTGCTATTTTAACTTGTGTCTAACTGTTATGTTTCTTAGTGTTTAACATTTCTATGCAAATTTTAAAGTAAAGCATTCAGTTTGCATGCTCAATACTAGTTAGTTTTTCAAGTTTTTTCTTAAAGTTTAGTACTTTTATTGAACATTCACATTTTCCTTATGTGTCTTCCCCACAATGTTTTTCTCTAGTTCCTTCTTGTCACAATCCAAATGTCACAAAGTACTTTGACAACAGCAACTTCAGTTCTTGAACAGCATCTGATTATCAAGCAGAAACCTGCGGGAAGCAAATATGTTTATACTGCAATTACATCTCAAAATTCAAGACCAAAATGATTCAGCCATGTCCTAACTTATTCCATAATGCATTCTAGTTACAATTTCAACAATTTCATGTTTAGAGGATGCTTAACATGGAAACAAATGTATTTTAAATATTTTGTGGTACATTGAAACATAGAAAATGGGAAAAAGACTTAGCCATTCAGCACTTTGAGTCTGCCTTGCCATTCAATATGATCAAGGCTGATCATTGAACTCAGTATCCTGTTCTCATTTCGTCTCCATACCCTTTGATCACGTTAGCCCTAAGAACTATATCTAACTTCTTTTTGAAAATATTTAATGTTTTGGCCTCAACTGCTTTCCATGGCAGAGAATTCCATAGGCTCACCACTCTCCGTTAAAAAAATTCTCCATATCTTAGCCATAAATGACCTATCCCATATCCTTATATTGTGACTCCTGGTTCTGGATTCCATGGTCTTTGGGAACATCATTACTGAATTTACCTTGTCAAATCCTGTTTGAATTTTATAGTTTTCTGCAAGATTCTCCTCTTCATTCTTCTGAATTCCTCTGAATGCAGTCATAACCAAACCAGTTCCTCTTCAAATGTAGTCTATTAGACCAAAAAAAATAGAAACCAGAGTAAGCCATTTGGCCGTTTGAGTCTATTCTGGCTGACCCAATATTCCTCACTTCCACTTTCCTGTATTTTCTCCATAATTCTTGATTCCCCGACTAATCAATAATTTATCTGTCTCAGCCTTAAATATACACGTTATCCACCCTACAGCTGTCGGTGGCAGGGAATTTCAAAGACTCACAACCCACTGAGAGAAGAAATTCCTCCTCATCTCACTCTTAAATTGGTGTCACTTTATTCTTATTCTATACCCTCTAGTCCTAGACTCTCCCATGAGGAGAAACATCCTCTCAGCATTTACCCTGTCAAGCATCTCAATAGTCCTATGTTTGAACGAGATCACCTCTCACTCTTCTAGACTCTCGTGAGTAGAGTTCCAACCTGTTTAGCCTTTGCTCATAATACAATCCCTAGGGATCATCCTAGTGAACCTACTCTGAAGTGCCTCCAAAGAAATGATGGCTTTCCTTAAATAAGGAGAACAAAAATGCTTTCCAGATTTGGTCTCACCTGCACATTACACAGTTGCAGTAAGACTTCCTTACTCTTATAAACAACCTCTCTGAAATAAAGGCCAAAATTCCATTAGCCTTCTTGAATACCTGCTGCACATGTGTGCTATCTTTCTGAGTTTCATGCACAAATAACTCAAGCCCCTTTGTGTTATAGCTTGCTGCAGTTTTTCCGTCATTTAAATAAAACTCTGTTCTTTTATTCTTTCTTCCAAAATGAACAACTTCATATTTTCTCATTACATTACATCTTGCCCACTTACTTAACTTATCATTATGTCTTTGGAAACTGTTTGTGTCTCTCTCACAACTTGCCTTTCCATCTATTTTTATGTCGTCTGCAAACATGGCTACAGTACAATCACTTCCTTCCTCCAAGTTATTAATAGACATTGTAAACAGTTGTAGAATCCAACTACATACAGGTTGCCAAGTGAAAAAGAACCTCTTACCTCCACTCACTGTTTTCAGCCTATTAGACAATTCTCCATTCATGTCAATATGCTACCTCCAACACCATGTGTATCTTATGTTGTGGCTTAACCTTTTGTGACACATCTATGTCAGTCCTACATCCCACAAATCAGTCTGGTGAATTGTCTTCGACGTCCCTCCATAGATAAGGAGACCAAACTGCACACAATACTTCAAATGTAATCTCTCTATGCCCTGTAAAATTGCAGCAAGACATGCCTGCTCCTGTTCTTAAATCATCTTGCTATGAAGCCTAACACTTGCCTTCTTCACTGCATGCTGCGCTTGCATGCTTGCTTTCAGCAACTGGTATACAAGAACACCCAGTGCCACACCCCTTCTCAATTTCACCATTCAGATAATAATCCACATCCCCTGTTTTTACTACCAAAGTGGATAAGCTCTCATTTATCCACATGATGCTTAATCTGCCATTCATTTGCCCACTCACTCAAATTGTCCAAATCATACTGAAGCATCTCTACATCCTCCTTACAGTTCACCCACCCGCCCAGCTTTGTGTCATCTGCGAACTTGGTTGCCACTCAGAAAATGACTCTTTTATTCCTACTCTTTGTTTCCTCTCTGTCAATTAACACTCTATTCATTTTAGGGAGGCAATGACCTAGTAGTACAATCAGTGGACTGTTAATCCAGAGATCCAGGTAATGTTCCGGGTACCCAGGTTCAAATCCTGCCATGGTGGAATTTGAATTCAATTAAAAGTAAATCTGGAGTCTGATGATGACCATTGTTGACTGTCAGGAAATCCCCATCTGGTTCCCTAATGTCCTTTAGAGAAGGAAACTGCCATCTACCTGGTATGGCCTACATGTGACTCCAGACCCACAGCAATGCTGTTGACTCTTAACTGCCGTCTGAGCGACTAGAGAATGGCAATAAATGCTGGCCGAACCAAAATGCCCACATTCTGTGAATGAATTAAAATAAAACTACTACGCCAAATCTCATTTCCACATAGCCTACATTCAAGAAAGTACTGCTGAAAGAGAACACATTAAAGCTTTTTCCTCTTGCACTTATCAAGACATTAGCACAAATACCATCATGGAGAGTATAACACTTTAAACTGTATGAGAAGATAGTACTGCTTGATTGGCAAATGGACTCTGATTACTACAAGAACTGCCATGTACAATGCACCAATTGGATAATGCCTGACAATTAGTTGCCAAGCTTTTCTTAAGGTTAAAATCAGAAAGTTAACTCTGATTGGTCAGGCAGTGCTCTGAGGAATGACCCAGAGAATAACTGTCACCTATTTTGTTAACTTGAATTTGGTGCAAGGTATGGATCCATTATTTCTATCTACAAAGAACGGGGTTCTGTGTATTAGTAGATATAACTTCCAGTACATCCCAAGTCCACTATAATGCAATGCTGGCTGACAATATTAAATTGGTTGTCAGTGTAATTCCTAACACATGTTCTGATTGTTTAGCAATTGCTATCCAATCATGAAATCACAGGCTGCTCAAATACAGTCAGTACCTTTCCAGTGCAAACTCCTGAAGGGACATGCTGTACAATCTGCCAGTCTTTGGGAAATACAGCCTACATACCTAGAATCCCCACAGTGTGCAGACAGGGCATTCAGCCCAACAAGTCCACACTGACTCTCCAGAGAGTATCCCACCCAGACCCATCCCCGCTAACCCTGCATTTCCCATGGCTAATGCACTTAACCTACACATCCCTGACCACTATGAGTAATTCAGCATGGCCAGTCCACCTAACTTGCACATGTTTGGACAGTGGGAGGAAACCGGACACAGGGAAAACGTGCAAACTCCACATGGACAGTTGACCGAGGCCAGAATTGAACCCAGATTCCTGGTACTGTGAGGCAGCAGTGCTAACCACTGAGCCACCATGCCAATCTAGTACCTTGTACCTAGTATCCTGATGGCACTGAAAGTCATTCACCACATTGCTTATTTGTGTGATAGGCAGACCATCTTTTTGACTTGACAACAGCATCCTGTTAGTGATAAATTCCATTTGTTTTGCTATTGCAGTGCTGTTCTGATAGAAAAGAACCAATATGCATTCACTATCATTTACACTCTGAGTTACCATAGTTCCCCACTACCTAGATAATTGTTCTTATGCCTGAGCAAAACCCTTTGTAATCCCTGTTACCCCACTTTTGCCAGTCTCTTTACGTGCAGAGCATGCTTTTGGGCTGTCAGCTTTTTGTCTAATATCAGCTGATTGACATAATGTGCTTTCTGGTTTTGTTTCAGTATCTGTCAGTTAACGGTGCTGATTTACATTGCTGCTTTAGATACCTCTTTTGTTTAGTTGTATTAACTGTGCTGAGAAAGACAGTCCTTTTGCTTTTTGATCTTGGCATCAGGTTTTGTTTACTATCCTGTAGTCAGACTATTTCTGTCTCATATTGTTTGTTTGTCTGTTCATCATTTGTTGTGACCTACAAACCACTGTAAATCTCTTCTGGCACATTAAGTGGTTTTTGTTTCATATCTGATATCTGTAATTCAAAATCTTCAACCTTGTCATTGTATTGTCATCTCAGATTTATTTGTGTTTATGGAGTAATCAATATTCTATCTCAGAATCTCAAACTTACCCTTGGGTGTTTCACTTTTGGATCACCATACGGTGTAATTTTACACAAGTCTGCAAAGCTCATAATGCTGCATGAAACGTTAGTTTTTATCTGTCAATTCATGTTTATTTGGTGCTCTTCTTTGCAATAATTCCAAATCATTTTACCCTTTTAGTATTGATATCGCTAACTTGCTGTAAGGTATAGATTGAATGACGTGAATCTTGCTCCAACTTCTAATGACCGTGCTTGACTGGTCTGAATTGTTGTCTGACATCTCTGTAGCAATTGTCTTTTTAGGGTCTGTCAGCTTGTTTGTCTTCATCCTGATGAAACAATTGTGGGCAAATTAACTTAGTTCCTTGGAGGTAAAATACTTTTTACCCACAGTAGACATGCTGTCTTTTGTTTTATGCAATGTCTTCCCTAATATTTTCAACATGTACTTTACCTTCTTCTTCCTATTGGCCCTACTCTGAGTTACTGTTGCTTTTCTCTGCATTATTGTGCTTGAAAGGTGCAGATCGATTTTTAAAATAATGGACAGATCTGAGCTGCTTATTGATACAGCATAGAGATCTGGGTTATACCTCGACATTCTGGGCAAACTCATCTGTTCTCCTATGCATGAGCTGGAGCTGCTTACTTACAAGCAGAGCTTCTGCCTATGTTTATAATGTTTTTGAAATGCAAATTATCTTCCTCTGGCAGTCACACTGTTATAGGAGGACCTCTTATTCCTAAAATCATTTTATCTTTTATGAGATCAAGTTTCTGGTGCCACATATCTGTCACTATGTTCTTTTTCTTCTTGAGCTCTAGTTTTGGGCATACTATTCTTAACATACATTCATTCAGTGTTCAACTCGTACTATAAAGGTTTTCAAAATGTATTCAGTCTCTTAACTACTCGAAGCTAATCTGGTTTGTTAATTAAATAGAGTCATTGAGTCATACAACACGGAAACAGATGCTTCAGTCCAACTCATCCACACCAACCAGATATCCCAATCTGAGTTAGTCCCCTTTACCAGTATTTGGCCCATGTCCCTCTAAAAACCCACCCAAATGCTTTTTAAATGTCATAATTGTACCCGCCACTACCACTTCGTCTGGCAGCTCCATACATGCACCACCCTCTGTGTGAAGAAGTTACCCATCAGGTCCTTTTAAAATCTTTTCCTCTCACCTTAAACCTATGCTCTTCAGTTTTGGACTCCACCACCCTTGGCTATTCACCTTACCAATGCCCCTCGTGACTTTATAAATCTCTATAAGGTCACACCTCAGCCTCCAATGCTCCAGGGAAAAAAAGCCCCAGCCCATTCATCCTCTCTCTCTAACTCAAACCTTTCCGTCCCAGCTACACCCTTGTAAATCTTGTCTGCACCCTCTCAAGTTTAACAACATCCTGTCACAATTTTGTAGTCTTGCCATTGTAAGTGGAAAGTCTGCCAATTTAGTTTCATATTATCTTTCATTTCAACTGATGCAAGGAGAGGAAGGTTCATAGTCATTGTGTCTTACTCAGAGTTTTTAGCTATGGCAGATTCTTTGTTCCTTTTCTGTGGCTTTTAACAGCTTTCAGCAGCTCTGAAAATTCCTGCTTTCCTCTTTTTGCAGCTGTCCTTCTATATAGTTCTTCAACACTTCATCTTAACTCCACTTTGACATCATGTTATGAACTAACAGGATGAGTCACATTTGTGGTGTATATTTATTGAACTAAATGTAAAATGGATGCCAGCAGTCAGAGACCAGAAGTACAGGTCACATGACTACAGCAAAACAGGAAGCACTGTAGTAAAATTTTTATCCAGAAATTGGCCAAATAACATATCTGAACCAGTTCAGGTTGAATCATCTGAATCTTGCACCAACTTCTGATGCCCATCGTTGATTTGTCAGAATTGTTGTTTGACATCTCCATGGCAATTGTTTAGATCAGTTTAACATTCTAAGCATGGTGTGCATTTTGTATTTTGAATTGAATCGTCCTGTTGGATGGGATTCATGGCACTTGGTCCACCATGGCTTGGAGTGACTTTTCAAATGCAATTTTCAGCTCTTAACTTCATTAATTATGTAACTGGGCTGTTGCAAAACTTCCTCAGACAGTCATTTGGGCAGAAAGGTAGAAAAGCTCTCCATTGCCAGGAACATCTTGTATTTGCACCTCTGCTGCCCTATTAATGTCCAGCTGTATACTACTTGAGAAGCATCACATCAGGAATTGGACCTCACACTGTAGTGCTCAACCATTATTATTGAACACGTGGCTAAGTGGAAAAGAAAGCCTGCTCCATGCTACATGGACACGACTTGGATGCTGTGCTGGATCAGACAGTGGACAGAAGTGCAGGCTTTTTTCCAGCTGACTGCCGTAGGAGGCCATGTCACCAGACCAAGCCAGATGGTACATATTGCAGCCCAGGTCAGTGCTGTACCGTGGTTGAAAAGGAACACACAGCAGTGTAGAGCAAAGATAAGTGATCTACTGCACTGTGCAAAGTTAACTGCTACCATCTTCTATCAGCTATCTCACACTCACAGGATTACCGCTCACTCTAATGCTATCACTGCACACACAATACTAAATCTCGTCAGTTCTTCAACATACTTGTTTAAAATGTATTATCTTCTACATACTCCAGTAATACATCCACTATTATATTATTGATAATGTGGTTTTCCCAGTTTATATGTAAATTAAAGTTATCCATGATAACTCTTGCACCGTTATTGTATGTGTCTCTAAATTTCTGTTTAATGCCAATTCCTGCCATTACACTGCTGGTTGATGTCCTACAGACAGAAACTGCTAATATTTTCCACTCCTTGTGGTTTCTTAGCTTCACCCAGACTGATTCTACATCTGGATTTTCTGAGCTAATACCCTTTCTCTCTATTGCAGTAATTTCATTCCTTTACTCACAACACTATTCTATCTCTCTTTCCTGTTTGTCTGTCCTTTCCATGTATTGCAGACCTTTGAATATTCAGTTCTTAGCCCAGATTCCATTTTCTTTCCAGAATCAGTTTTAATGCTTCAGGAATCTAAATTCCTCCCTCCAAACCATCTCTCCATTGATATGGGCTATTCTTTTATTACTGATCACTTCAGCACATGGCACCAAAAGTAAAACCCCCTGTATTCTGCATGTAGGAACTTATCCCTCTTTTTCATTTGGTCATTGGGATCAACATGGACCACGACTTTACTCCCCATTCAGAATGTCCTGCAGCTGCCAAATGATGTCCTTGACCCAGGTACCAGGGAAAGAAACTACCATCCAGCTGTCACGTCTCTGCCCACTGAAATGTCAATTTGTTATCCTTACAATAGAATTCTCTTTAACAATTGCTCACCCACTCTCCACCACCCCCATCTCCACCCCATCTAAACCTAATCCAGATCTCAATTCATGGAAATAATCACGCAATTGAAACATTATTGAAATATTTCTGAGATGACTTAATATTGGTAAATTATATGCAGTTGCTAGTTTTTGACTGACATCTGAAATATACATTTACAGCAATTGAAATGGACATATTTTTGAAATGGTGATTGTTTGACAAATTGCTGTTAAGTTAATATTTTTATTCTCTGTATTACATTTGAAACTATTAGGAGAAAACAATCACTGTGGATAAAAATTCATACCTGTCAATCTTGTAATTGATGAAGAGATCAGTGAGCAGTGTTCCTGATATTCTCAAGTATTCTTCTTGTAAAGTTTAATCTGTTTCAAATGGTATTCCGAGGACTGTAATTTTTGATGAAGTGTTGAAGATAAATGAATGTGTAGACTCTGTTGTGGGATATAACACACTTGTAAATTTTTTTCATTGGTGCTGTAAAACAAAATCACGTAGAACTTACAATATTTCTGACTTTTCAAATACATTGTAGGTAGAAGGTTAATGCTGTTTGATAATCATCATTCAGAGCATTTTTTTTTAACTACACCTAATCAGCAATAATCTCAAAGTACAAGTCCTGTCTTACTGGCATCACACTTAATCATTGATGTAGTAATACATTGGCACAGGCGCTGTCATAACTAGTTGTTCATTTTCGTGAAAGCTGCTTCTTGTTTTGTGGCTCAAGACCAGTGCATATCCTTTTGCAGTGAGCTTGCATTGACATTCACACGCTGGTGCCAGATTAGGCAAGAACTTTCCTCTGAGTTCATAAATCTAACAAATTGTTGCACCGTTTTCACATCTGGTTGCATCTGTACTACAATTCTTACCATACCAGGATTGTAGAGTAATGATATAATGTAAAACAATGATGTGCAGATGCTGGAAGCCTTAAACAAGAACAGAAATTTCTGAGAAACTCAACAATTTTGGCAGCAGCTGTGAGTAGAAAATAGAGGATAAACTGGCTAGGTATAATTGCCGGCATTATCCTTAAAACCTTTCTTGAACAAGACCATAATGTTTACAATTCTTCAGTCTTCTGGCACCTTCCCCAAGTCTAGGGATAACTGAAAGATTGCGACCAGTATCCCCACAATTTCTACCTTTACTTCCTTCAAAGTCCAATGATGAATTTCATCCACAACTGGTGCCTTGTCAACTTTAAGTGCCAACAATCTATCCAGGACTTTTTATTAATTTTGAACCCTTCTAGTGACTGAGTTTCCTCCTTTGTCGCTATAGTCTTGCATCATCCTCCTCTTTTGGAATGCCAGATGCAAAGTATTCATTTAATCTTCCAGCCCTGACCTTGCCTTCATGTGTAGATCCTTTTCTTGTCTCTAATGGATCCAATCCTTCTTTAACTACTCTTCTACTATTTCTGTGCCTTTTCTGTGGGATTCCCCTTTATGTTAGCTATTAGACTTTTCTCATTATTCCTCTTTGCTTCTCTTATTTGCTTTTCCACCTCTTCTCTAAATCTTCCTCTTGGTCCTCAATTATATTTTCTACCTTACACCTGTGAGAAGCATTTCTTTTCTCTATTGTTAATTTTTACCTCCTTTGTCACCCAGAGAACTGTACCTCAGAGAACCATCCCACTTCAACTATCAGAACTGAGACAACCCATCAGCTCATCCCCTTGGCATACTGGACCACCCGAACCCCTACGAGATCTGAGCTGAATCTGTTGCCAATGGACATGAGCTGAGCTGACCCCTACCCTGCCAGACTGGATGGAACCAGACCACTACTGCCTGCTGCTGGACCTGACGTAACATCATCTTCCCCATAACACTGGACCAGATGTCCCCCAGACTCAACAACTTCCTTCTCCACCCTCTGTCAGAACTTATTTCTTCCACCCACCTTAAAGTACCCTAAACATTCCATCAGTTGACTGGGCCCTTGCCAACTTATACCCTGGGCATTCTAACCACTCAGTACCCTACCCCTTTATAATTGGCATCTTACTCATCTAGCACCCTACTCACTACCCAGCTGGAAAATGACATATCCTCTCCTAAGCTGGCACTCTACATGTCTGATTTCCTGCTCCCCCCCATCTTCCCATTGACATCTTACATCTTCCCAGCTGGCACCCTACATACCTGGCACAATGCCCATCTGGCACCTTACCTCTGCCCAAGTGGCACCCTGCTCACCTGGCCCCCTATTTCCCCTTAAGTCTCTGGCACCCTATCCTCCCTGCATCCCAACTTCACACTTAATTAATGTACTTACCATTTGACAGCAGCTGTCAGGACTTTTACATATTACTTTTACATATTGTGAAATAAGGGCATGGTTTACTTTCCTCTCACAGCACTGCATGATGAAAGAACTATCAGAATGGAAGTACAACTCCATATTTCTGAGTGGAATCTCTTCTCAGAGATGCTGAATTCTCTTCCATAGTAAAGAAGGGCTGGAGTGGCAACCTGCATGAGCTTGCTATTCCTTGGAAAATCCAGCCCAACATGTTCGCCAGGAACTTACTTTGGAATTTTCCTAGTCAACCACAATAATTTTGACAGGAATCAGCCATAGAAGCTAAGAAATCAAGGACAGACTTAGAGTAAAGGGAAAACCTTTTAGAACGGAGATACGGAGAAACTTCTTCAGCCAGAGAGTGGTGAATCTATGGAATTCACTGCCACAGAAGGTTGTGGAGGCCAGGTCATTGAGTACATTTAAGACTGAGATAGATAGGTTCTTGATTATCAAGGGGATCAAGGGTTACAGGGAGAAAGCAGGAGAATGGGGTTGAGGAACTTATCAGCCATGATTGAGTAGCAGAACAGACCCGATGGGCCGAATGGCCTAATTTCTGCTCCTATGTCTTATGGGCTTATGGAAAAATCCAATTTCTCTGGGATTTTGACATATTTGAAATGCCTTTCTAATGTTAGACGGCAATTAGAAAGAGTTGAACCCCCTTCAGCACAAGGGACTTTCTGGATTTACCCAGAAAATTCTCTAAATTTTGCCCTTAATTTGGACTCATGTCAGCTTCCCCAGAAAAGATCCTGCTGCTCCCTGCAAAAATATGATCAATCTGACAACTGTTCAAACATTGACAGCTGGATCAGGGAAGGCATCTTTAAACTGCTCGCCATGTAAGTGATCCCATCTCCAGAATGTGGGTTAGATTCTACATAATTCCTGCAGATACGTGTAGATTCAAAACTTTTAGAGCCCTCTTCTTTTATGTTCCCACTGAAAATGGGACCCAGAGCTGCATATTGCTCAGTATTCCATAAGAATTAATTATCTCATTTGGAATGTCCATTGTAATGACTCATGTGCAATTCACAAAAGATGCGACACTTCTCAGGTTTGAATTGGGAATAAGACACACTATTGGGAGTTTTGCATGGAGCCTCACCAATTTTGGACCTGATCTACGTACTGGTACTTCTTAGCAGCAATGGAAGATGTGCTTTATTTCCAAACACAGCAGCCTTCACTTGGTCAAGCAGATACATTACCTTTATTCAACATTTTTGGATTAAATTTGCTTTAATACTGTCTAACTTCATGCAATCTCTGTGCATTGAAGGAATATTTCAGCTGTTAAACAATGAGCTAGACTAAATTCAAGTCTTTGGTATTTTCCCAAGTTTATTGCACCATGCAGGCTACATATTCATTACCATTATACTTCCTTTAATTATTTTAATATAACAGATTGCTCTTAAAAATATCAGAATAGCCACATATTTCAAATGAATTAATTTGTCATCCTTTGAATATATTTTAAAAATGATGATTTTGATGTAGCCAACAAGTTACTGAAGATCATAGAAATATCACTTGTCCTTCGTGTATGCCTATCACATGATTGAGGATCCCATTCCAAAATGAGGCAAATGCACTCAGGAGAACAAGGTCTAAGCATGAGCAATCAGGTGATCACTGTTGGTAGGCCTGTCACTCTGTGGCATGCAGGGCAGCTGAAACCATGTGGTCATTGCCACTTCTGGGAAGTGTGGGGTGGTGGGGGTGTTAGACCCTTGATGCAAGACACTCAAAGGACTGTACATCTTGGAGTGTCTGCTGAATGCCACCTACCTAAGCTTGCTCCCAACACACCTGCCCCTAACTTCCTGAGATTCTCACTCCAAGAAACTATCCCAGCCCCCATGTTGGCATTCTTTGACTTGAGCAACCCTGTGATTATAAAATTTCTGTGAATGCACTTCCTGCAGCAGCCAGAGACTTGACAGTGTCTGCTGAGCAGAAATATATCTGTCCTCTAGCAAGGGTGACTGCATCCCAGGGTCTTGATTCCAAAGGAGACTCTGCACTGCCTTATTGGCTTGTGGTTTGGAGGACAGTTCAGAAAATAGGCAGTTTCTCACTGGCTTTGTGACTACCAGACAACACTCTCCACATTCCAACAAGGTTCCACCCATTACTTCAATTAGCCGGAATTTGCCTTAAAATCAATTCAGAAGTTTGTTTTGGATTGCTTTGCAATATAGTAAATGTTTGGAGGTAATTAGGATATTTTTCAGTTGGGATCTGCATTCTGTGCCAGTAATAAGCACAAGTGTGGGCAATAATTGTTGGTGCAGTAGTAATTGATATGAGGTGTTTTTCAGTATTGAAAACCCCAACTGGTCACTCAATCACAGAATGGATATTACTGATTTTAAGAAAGCAAGATATAGGGAACTCCTGATTATGCACAGCATGAAAATCTAAGTTATTTAAAAAAGGTAAGTATAAGTAAAGGTAAGCAATAATTACCCAGGAAGTTTTCATTTTCAATGGTCAATTATCCAATGTCTGGAAACCTCCATGAAAGACCCCAACTCAAATTTAACATTAGAGATTGGTCCAGTCTAAGCAGCCTTGTTCACTACCGCTACTCTCTTTCCTTGTGTTGCTCCGAACATAGGCTCAATGACATTTAGAGCACAGAAGGCAGCCCTTTGGCTCATTGTGTCCATATCAGTTAACAAAGGTCTGATTGCACCAATCATGCTTGCTAGCTTTTGGCCCATAGCCCTGGAAGCTGTAGAAATGCAAATGAATGTCTAGATAGGGTTGGGGTGAGGTTCCACCTGACTGGGCTTAATCCCAGTTAATATTCGGGTAATTAAAGTCCCTTAACATTACAGCTTTATTATTTTTAACTTCTATGAAATTTGATTACATATTTGATTCTCTATCTCTCTCAGACAGTTGGGGATTTAGAGCACAAAACCAACACATGATTGTCCCTTTTCTGTTATTTACCTCTACCCATATGGTTCAATTTGATGATCCTTTAAAGATATCATCTGCCACAATTGTTTCCCTGATCAACACTGAGATACCCCATTCTCTTTTACCGCTCTCTATCTCATCTGCATCTTATAATCAAGAATGTTGAGCTGCCAATCCTGCCCATCTGTAGCTAAATCTTGGACATAGCTATGATATTATACTTCCACATTCTAATCGGTGCCTGCCTATCTTATTTCTCAGGCTCCATGCATTAAAATGTGTTCCATTTAGTTTTTCTAAATTCATTTCTTTCTTCTCTATCCTATGTTTTGTCTATCTTCCAGTCTCACTTACTTATGTATTAACTTTTAATTCCATGCCAGCTTCTCTCCTTTCTGAATTACTTGTCAAGATCTCATCCCCCAGCCAATCTAGTTTAAACCCACCCAGCAGTAACAAATCTCCCTATGGAGGTATTTGTTCCATTACTATTCTGATGTAATCCGTCCAACTTGTATAGGTCTCACCTCCCCAGAAATAGTTTCAATGCTTCAGGAATCAAATCCCTCATGCACCATCTCACCAGTCACACATTCATTCATTCCACCCTTCTATTCTTACACTCACTGCTGCCTGGCATTAGGAGCAATCCAGAGATTACTGCTTTTGAATCCCTACTTTTTAATTTTCTACCTAATGCTCTAAAGTCTGATTTCAGGACATCATTTTCCTTTCTCCCTATGTCAGTTATCCTGACATAGACACAACCGCTGGCTGTTCACCCTCCCCCCTTCAGAATGCTCTGCTTTTCTGTCATATCCTTTACCCTGGCACCTTGGCACCATCATTTTTAAATCATGTCTACATTCAGGGAAATGCCTGTCCACTCCTCTCAGTAATGAGACCACTATTGCCTTTCCATACTTCATCCTGCACCCCCAAGCAGCTTAGTCACCCACAGTGCCAGGGTCTTGGCTTTCACTGACCTCAACAGAGGAATTATCATGCTCACCATTTTCCAAGGCTGAAAAAGACCTCTGCACACATGATTGTCTGTACTACCAGGATATATAGCATTTCCCACATAATGCAAGATACACAAATCATGGACCTGAGATCACTATAGAAACATAGAATCCCTATAGAAACATAGAATCCCTATAGTATGGAAGGAAGCCGTTCAGCCCACTGAGTTTGCACCAGCTCTCCAAAGAACATCCCACCCAGAACATGTCTCCCTCACCCTAACTCCATAACCCTGCATTTATCATGGCTAATACAACTAACCTGCACATATCCGGACACTACAGACAATTTACTGTGATCAGTCCACCTAACCTGCACATCTTTGGACTGTAGGTGTAACCAGCACACCCAGCAGAAACCCACACAGACATGGGGTGAATGTGCAAACTCTACACAGACAATGGTCACACAAGGCTGGATTGAACCAGGGTCCCTGGCACTGTGAGGCAGCCATATTAACCACTGAGCCACTGTGCTTCCCCTTACGAGGGGCCAGACATACTTTAACTAAATATGGACTCTTGTTTTATATTTTACCCTTATTTCAAATATAGACCATTCAGAGTGTGCTTCCCCTTACGAGGGGCCAGACATGCTTTAACTAAATATGGACTCTTGTTTTATATTTTACCCTTATTTCAAATATAGACCATTCAGAGTGTGCTTCCCCTTATGAGGGGCCAGACAAACTTTAACTAAATATGGACTCTTGTTTTATATTTTACCCTTATTTCAAATATAGACCAGAAGAATCTTATTCTTGTTTATGCTCTGAATCCCACTTAGGTCCACCATTACAATTTTGGCTTCTATGCCTAGGTTCCTCATCTCGCCCACTCCTTCAGTGATACTGATTGTCTGTCACAGAATCCTCACCTCACCCTTGTCTTCTCCTTTTCTCTTAATGAGGCTATCTGCCTGTGTCAATATCCTCCCATCTTCCATTCCTCTCCACCGTTTGCCTTACAGCAGCAAATGTAAATCCCTAACTGGAGATGCAGCACTTCACTGTTCATGTGCGTGCTATTTTCAGGATGATTTTTTTTTATTCATTGCCCCCCCACTGAATTTTCTAGGGCATTTTAGTGCTACCTTTGAATTTGCCAATCTTCACAGTGTAGTTTATGCATTGCTCACTATCAATGCCTCATGGGTATGGGCAATACATGCCAGCCTTCCAAATGATGTGCACATCCCAAGAACAAATTTAAAAATTCATCAAAGAATCAAAAAATAGTCACAGTTCAGAAAAAGGTCAATCATTACATTCCAGGCTGCTGCTGATGATGAAAACCTCCATCAGACCTTTTCTTAGGTCTTCTTCCCTCTGAGGAGAACAGCCCCAACTTCTTCGATCTATCCTCATGGTTTTATGTTTCCTGTCCCTGGAACAATTTATGTATGTCTTTTCTGCATTCTCTCCAATGTATGAATACTTTTCTCTAATGTGGTGTCCAGAACTGTATTCAGTATTCCAGCTAAGGTCTAACAATGTCTTACACATATTTTAGGATACGGTCCTCACTAAATACCACCCCATTTATCTGAGTGGTTGATCTCAACAAAGTGTGTGGATCTACACGGGTAAAAGGTATACAGGAGTCATAGGAAAATTCAAATGCAGAGTGGTGGACCATTTACAACTCATTCTGCTTTCCTTGGTTGGCATCACCAGTGCTTCTGTGCATGGTGAAAGACAGGAGTGAGTGTGGAACCCATATTAGCACAGTATGGAGCATGCATTTAAATCACGTGAGTGACAGTAAAATACCAAGTGTCTGTGTGGTATTAATGCTATCACCAGATTTTTTTTTCATAGAATCCCTACAGTGTGGAAACAGGCCCTTCAGCCCAACAAGTCCACATGACCCTCAGAGCATCCCACCAAGACCCATCCCCCTTTAACCCACCTAATCTAGGCATCCCTGAACATTACAAGCAATTTAGCATGGCCAATCTACCTAATCAGTATATCTTTGGACTGTGGGAGGAAACCCATGCAGATACGGGGAGAATGTGCAAACTCCACACAAACAGTCGCCCGAGGGTGGATTGAACCTGGGTCCCTGGTGCTGTGAGGCAGCAATGCTAACCACTGAGCCACCATGCCACCCTCATCTCTGCATTGGCAAAGGGCCTGATGGTGTCACCCTGCTTAACTCATAGGGCCTCCTCTTGCATCACCACGACTACAGTTCCAACTCCAATTCTACACTTCTCCCTGGAGCTGTGAACCCTCTACTTTTGTAATGGAAAAGATAGGGAGTTAGAAGTGTGAGGCAATAGCTCTTTACTAAGGATGGAGGGTAAACAGTTAAGGATGGTGATTATTAGTAATAGGTGCATGGGGGTAATAGGATAATGTTCCATTGAGATGGACATTAAATTGGAGCCAGAGGAAAAGAATTGTGTGTTGCAGCAATCTGTGTTGGTCAGAGAAGAACTGCCTAGGAAAACACAATGTAGGTGAGACAGTAATGCAAGCTGAGAATTGCAGGCTACTCTCCTTGCTGGACCTAGATCCAGGTCCTTAGCACCATACTTATGATCTTGACAGCTTCTATGATTTGCAGACACAACTGCCCATGAGGCTTGCTGGCCTCCTCCCATCCCTTTCAAGGAAAAAAGACTTTTCTTCATGACCTTACTGCATCAGTCATTGCCATGAGAGACAAGTCAATGTGCCTTGGGTAGGATGAGGAGAGGCAGCCTTTTTACATGTTTCCTCCATTCTGCAGGCATTTCCTTGCTCATTATGGATTAATTAATTAATTAATTATTGCTGCCACTGGGAGTCCCACCGGGATTCCTATAAATAGAGATCCATTGCTTCTTTAGGTATGCCATCCCACCTGCTAGCCAAAGTCACAAAAATACCTACTCAAAAAGGTTCTTACCACACTGAAAGGGTATTAGTCCATAAGATTCTGATGCAAAACCGTGGAAAATCGGTGATGCCAGATGTACAAGTACTTTCAGCATTTTCTGGTATTGATTCAGATTTCCAGCATCTGCAATGTTTTCCTTTTGTGTAAAAGCTTTAGTATTAACCATGTGGTATTGCATTAAATGATGCCTGGATCTTTGCCGAGACCAATGTGTAAACTTGCATTCTGGTGCAAAATGATACAAATAACCAAAGTAATCTTTAGAAAGTTAGGCTTATGAAGGAGCATCAATTAGCATATTTCTTCTGTTATGTGCATTATTATTGTGCACAAAATTAATGGATTTTACAACCTATTTGTATTTGTCTGATTCTGTAAAAAAAAGGGGCTTTCCAACATTTGAGGTGCAGATGACCATATTTCAAATGATTTCAAATGTTCCAGTGAGCTTTGACACAACCTCTTAAAACCTTTCACTGACGCTTTAACAACATGTAATATGTATGGCTTCTCAGAGGTAGCAATTTCCTTATTACTTAAAACATTCATCCTTCACGCAATGGTATGGTCACGACAACATTAGTTGAAGCTTACTGTAATTGCAACTCAGAGTATTTAAAGCAAACTAAAACACATTTAAAGACACAAGACATTCAACAAGATGCTTAACAGAAATCTACTGGCATATATTGGAAAATCCAAACTAGAATACTGGTGAAATATTAGTTTTGCTGATAATCAATGGAAACAAATGGAATAACATTAACAGAAAATAAATTTCATGCTAATCTTAAGAGGGGAACTGGCACAGAAAAGTAACCAGAAAAT
>NC_063332.1:140678797-140703797 GCF_021869965.1 Rhincodon typus | reverse complement strand
TATTGGCATTCTACAGATCATGTGGGAACCTGATCTGCATTGTAGAGAAGCCTTGGCAATTTTTTCAGCAAGATATGCTGCTCATTCCCTTTCAGCCTGGCTGAGCATGGTGTCAGGTAAACCTTGGGTATCAATGTGATAAGTAAGGTATCTACACGCAGCCTTCATTTTCAACTCTTGGTCTCGTGTTCTTTCAGGAACCAAATGGATATCTTTTCCCATGCTTTAAAATTTGTTTTATTCCCTCAATAATAAAACACGTCTGCATGGCACATTCTGAGTTTCAGTCCAATCCATTGTGTTTGCTTCAAGAGCGGAAACCATATTCATTATCACAAGTAAAACAGGTAATTTACATTTAGGATTATAAATATAAATATGGTTTTTTAAAGGTATATATATAGTGCAATTAATTAAAAAGATTGTGCTTAAAGAAAATATAATTATTCCATGAAACTGCAATAGTGAAGTTACCTCATATACTCATACAAACCATAACACAATAGTAATAACACATCAGGGTAGGTGGGATACTATAACAACATTAAGAATATTGTTATACTATTCCACCCACCTTAATGAGGATCCTTTGGGTGTTGCAATCCCATATCCTTTTGAATCTAGGTTTCCTCCAACCTTCATGGTATCGCAAGGTTTCCTTTGTTCAATGTACTCATTCATGGTGGATTCCAGGAGATAAGCATATTTTCCTTTAGACTTTCGTACTCTAACCACACCTTCTGCAGTTGTTTTGACAAAGACAGATGGCTCAGCACTCTTCATATATGCCCACATTTTTTCAAAAAGTGCAATTTTGGATCTCTGCCAAGAAAGAATGATCAACTTACCAGGGACAGTTACACTACCTGCACTTAAAACACTGTTAAATTACATACAGATTAAGGGGAATTTCCAACTTGAGCCCAAATTGAACATAATCTCCCCACAGGGCCAGAATTAGGAGACCTTAATCACTTACAGGTTCATTGAGAGGTCTTAGTGAGAGACCTACATGTGCCCAGCAGGTATACCACTACAACTTTCTGACTTCTTTAGTTCTTTCACACAATCTGGGCATCGCTGGCTGGGCCTGCATTTATTGCACATCCCTAGTTGCCCTGGAAAAGGTGGTGGTGGCCACCTTTTTGAAACACTGCAATCCTTGTGTAGACAGACCATGGTGCTGTTAGAGATCCAGGATTTTGATCCAAAAAGAAGAACATGAATGTGTCTCTTACTCCAGAAAAAACTCCAGAATATCTCTAAGAATGGACTTTATTTTGAGCATTCCTGGATTCCTTAACAGTTGCTCAATGCTAGGTATAAAAGATTGGGAGTACCACACACTGCACAACTTTGTCATATTTGTGCATTAAAATCACAATCAGCGTCCTATAATTAGTGAGGTGCCCTGAGGTGCATATCTAAACAGCTTCTTGTATTTTTTGTCTAATTATTGAATTGGACAGGTAAATGAATGTTCGAGGTCCCTGGCTGATTTTTCTTTGCCAGTCACATATATTGCAGGTAAAAAATGGATAACTAGCAGTTGTAAGTTCCTACCCCGCTCTTTGTTAGACAATTAAATATAGTGATAACTGACTTTTCCAATTGCTAAGGCTTCATATTTAAGACGTGTTTGTTTATAACACCTGTTGTAACACCTACTGAAGGAAACCGTCACCTTTTAAGCTGTCACACTTCATTTCTTTGTTTCCCCCTGGCAGTTAAGATGTAAGGCTCAGTTATGTCTCACTGTAGAAACATCAGGCTTAGAAGGGCAACTGGGAGCTGGAACGTGAAGTAACATTGTGGATAAAAAATACAATGAAACATTGGAGGAGGAGAAGGAGAAAGGAATGAAATTTACGAGAGGGAAAACAGCAAATGTAAGGCACAGTCAGTTGGATGCACAAAATGTGTTGGAAAGCATAACTGAAATGCTGTGCACTGGATGTGACAGAATGAGGTTGCAATTTCATGAACAAAAATGCTGCAGAAGCTAGAAATCAGAGCTAGAAAGAGAAAATGATGGCACTGCTTATGCGGTTAAGCAGCATTTTTGGAGAGGGAAGTAAATGTTGCAGGTCTCTGATCTGTGAGCAGAGTTCTGGCGCAACATCATCAATCTGAAACAAAAGATAGAATGGGCAGTTAGGGTTTCAGGGCAGTAAGTGGCGGGATTTAAAACATGTCAGAACCTCAATGTGATCTTACACCCTTACAGGTTTAAACCAAATAATTTTGCAGGGGTGTGGGAAAAGCCTCATACACTGGTAACCAAGTAATTTTAGGATTCTGGTTTTAACATCCAGTGCTTGGATTTACTCAGCAGTCTGGAACTCTCTCAGGTCAACTAGCTTAGACTTGTTGCTCATTAGAACTCATTGTTCAATGAAGGGATGAAAAGAGTGAATTGAACATCTTGTGGCCTTAGAGTAGTTTAGCTAGACCTATTCCCCTGCCCTTGTGTCTACTCTTGTTCTTCAGTCATTTACCCTAAATCAGTGCCCTTCAATTCTCATGCTTCGGCAATGGGAATGACACTTCCCTACTTATTTGTCTATATACCTTACATCCCTATCCCTTTTGAACATCCCTATCAAATCTCCTCTCAGGCTTCTCTTAGAAAGATAATCTTTGCTTCTCCATTCTATCCCCAAGTTCCTCATCTCTGGTCCAGGTACAATAGCTCAAAATTGGCAGTGTTGGTAGTGAGTCCATGCCAGATTTTGGATCTTGCCAGTTTTCAGGCCTGGCAGTTCAAGCCAGGACAGGGAGGTCAACGGCTGTCCCGACCACTCAGGAGAAGAAGAAAAGGCTGGCATGGGAAGTCAGTAGATAGGCAGCATCAATGTAGCACCTCAGCAAATAAGTCAGTAAGTTACTTTATTGATTTAATAAGAACTAGAATTCATGCATGGCATCTTATAAAAATACTTGGAGCTTGGCCATTTCCAATTTTTGGAAAGCCAGATTTTAGATAAGTTACCTGCACCATGCTCATGAATCTTCTCTGAAGCCTTCTTCTAATGCTGTCACCAGCACTGGACACAATACTCTATTTGAGGCCAAATGAGTGTTTTGTAAATTCATTTTGACTTCCTTGCTACTACATTCTTGGTTTCACACTTCGCTGCACTCATTTCATCTGCCACATGACTACTCATTCCTCCCACCTGTCTGTCTCTTCTTGTAATTTATCACTATTTTTCTCACAATTCAGAGTACTAATACATTTTAAATGCAAACAAAAAGTGCTGGATATACTCAGCAGCTTAACAAAATCCAGGGGGAGAAAAAATGGATTAATGTCAGCTTCTGATGAACAGTCATAAACTGAACTTTTGTAACTAAACTGAACACCTTTAGATTCTGGGTTTTTCTAGAGTCTGTTTTCTTTATAAAAATGCTATTCATATTATCACTTAAGTAATAGGATGTTGTGTCTTCTTCCAGTAAAATTAGCACTCATTGCCTTCAGTGGAGAATTGGCACGCAATATTATCGATGCCATGCATGTAACCTGGTGCTGCAGCCAGCTGATGTGGTTTATATTGTGCTATTGTGTCACTGGCTGTGATATTGTTGATGTTGTACCACTTGTTGGTGATGCTGTTGGTTTTGTTTCATTGGTAAGTGGCTTTGTAAGTCTTATTACTGATCCTTTCTGCTTTTCTGTGTCTTCAAAATTGGATTCTGCACATATAGAATGTCTCCTTTAAACATTTCAAGCAGGGATTCACCATGCTTATTGATCTGCTGACCTCCTCCTGCCTGTGTGTAGGTGAGTTGCTGTCTTGCTGGTTACCAAGAAGGAATGATTTTCCTTGAAAGTATTGTTTTAGACTTTCTTCAACTCAACAGAAATGCAGGCAATTTCAGGACGGTCTTGACATCAGAGAGACAATAAGGCAAGGTTTGAATCTTCCTTTGTCTCTCAGCATTTTGTGAGGATTCTCTTAACTATCTGGATGCAACTTTCAATAAACCCATGTCCCAAGATGTAGGGGTAATGATGTTGAACCTGTAATATTCAACAAATTCCTGTTGCTCTATAGAGATTAACTGGGTTCCACTACTACACATTACTTTTTCAAGAATCCCTTGCTAAGTTAACACAACTTGTACTATTGAGTGGATTGGTGTAGTTCTCAAATCTTTCACCTTTCAGAAAAATGGCAACTTTCAGAAAAAGCCTGCATTAACAAGTTAAAGTACCACTTAATTGTGAGCATAAAAATTGACTCCTACAATATGCCATTATCTCACTAATGCTTTAATGACTATCATATCCTCCTGCTTTGTGTTTCTGTTCTTTTGGCATACATTACAATTAGACAGCATTCTTTTGATGCCTTTGTAAAGGCATATCTGGTACTTATGTGATCTGTCCATGACCTTACAGTTGTCCATTCTCACATCACCATCATGTGTCTCATGGAGACTTTTTTGCTGCATCATGTTGGTTATGATTATCCTGGATTTGGCCATCAAAAATGCTAACTTCCAGTGAGATGTCATCATAGAACAGTACTGCCCTATTGCTGAAGGGTTTGCTGCATCTCATCAAGTTATCCTGGATCACTTGGTGAAAAATATCTGTAACTCTTCATCTTTGCTCGTCTTGTCTCTAACTTGACAAGGTTTCAGCCATGTTACATTATTTAAGTGATAAATCTTTCTACCTGGATATTTTACATCACGTTACTCCTGTGGCAACAATTGAAATAGGGTATCTACCAGTTCTCTTTCTCTCCTGGCTTGTCTTTCAGAAATCGCAACTCTGAAGCTTCAAGAGTAACTCTGCAGAATTGCTGATGCTCTAAGTAAATTTTTCTGTAGATCTGTTCCAGTGATTAATGATCACTCTCCACTATGAATTTTCTCCCACAGAGATATGTACGAAATTTCACACATCCATACATGACTGCCAAAAGCTCTTTTTCCTATTGACGTATCTGGTCTCAGCTGCTTCGTGCTTTGGATGCAAATGCTATTGATTTTCTCTCTTGTTCCAAGGTTCCTTCCATTCCTTCTACTTGCAGATTGACAGGCTTCTCTCAGTTGTAGTATGTGACAGGTACAGCAGGCTTGCCATGAGGTCTGAATTGCATAATATTCCACTGTGTTTTTTGAAATTCCTTTCGTGACTGTGACATTTGGTGTTCAATCACTTTTCTCACTTGCTATGTATTCTAAAATGTGAGATACGAAAGAATTCATGTACTGAATTAAGCCAAGGAAAGGTCTTAACACTTTCTAGTCTCTTGAGGCTGTCATTATTGAGATTGCTGCAACTTTATCATAACTTAGTTTGATTCCTTTAGGTGTAAAGACAAATCAAAAGAACTAGCACTGAACTGTCACATTCACAATATGTTTGTCTGAGTTTAGCATGATTCCAGCTTTCTTTGTTTGTCCATGCCCTTATTTAGATAGCCATGGTCTTTTCCATTTAGACAACAGTTCTAATTATCAACTGTTCTGCTCTCTGCTCCTTTATATCCCTTGCTTTTTTTCTCATTCTTAATTCATGTTTTAATCAATCTGTTTGGAAAGTCATTATACAGGTGGAACTTGAACTCAGACCTCATGGCAAGCCTGCTGTACCCAGCATTCCCAGGCAATCTGTCATCTAAGTACTCACCCAGCCTGAGTACGGTTAACTTCCGAGATCAAGTGAAGCCAGGTATTTTCAGACTAGTATGACCAAAGGCATAATATCTAGGAACTTGAATCACAGCAAAATTGATTTGAACACATAACCTCCTCATGTGAAGCAAGATGTACTTTTACATCTCTTGTATGTCTCATCCACTTTCTGCTGGAAAACATCCTGGCCAACATTGAAGCCGAAAGTTAGATACATCAATTTGTATTCTCTTCAGGATGTGTTCTGTGTTGTTATAGGTGAAGTTTTCTCATCAAGTTTCGTGGTACATGATTGATTTCTAGCACCAAACATTATGGTAACCTTTGCTCTGGCTAATGCTTTGGGATCCATGCAAATTTCTAACTGTTGACTTGGCTTCTCTCTCACAACAATGGAATTTATCCAATCTGCAGGCTGTGACAAATGTCTCCCTTTCTTCCAACTCTTCAAGCTGTTTTTTAAACTTTCTTGTTAATTCTATTGATACTTCCTCTGGAGTTAAATCATTGATATCTTCACTGACCCAGTGATGTGATACTCAAAATCTTCAAAGCAACAATAGTCGTATCAAAACACTGCAGAGGCATTTGCACCAGATCTTCTTTGTTTCTAATTGGAGGGTACTTTTCAATGAGAACTTAGCATCAATCATTTTCTAATTGCTCACTTCAAGGTATATTGAGAAAAACTGTAGCTCTTCATAACTTCTCAACTCCAAGATAGCAGAATTACCTCTTTCAGTGATGTAGAATGTGCAGTTAACGTTGTGTGTCATTTTGATTTGCTTTACTGCACCAACCCTGCTTCCTTTTTTGTGACTAAATTGAAAGCTAGCCACTTACAATTCATACAATCCCTATTGTGAAAAGAGGCTTTTTGGTTCATCAAATCTACACTAACCATCTGAAGAGCATCCCACCCAGCCCCAACCCCAGCCCCAGCTCCCCGTCCTATCCCCATAACCCTGTATTTACCATGGCCAATCCACCTAACCTGCACATCTTTGGGCTGTGACTGGAAACTAGAACACGTGGCGAAAACTCATGCAGACACAGGGAAATGTGCTAACTGCACACAGACAGTCACTCAAGACTGGAATCCAATTCCAAGTCCCTGGTGCCATGAGGCAGCAGTGCTAACTACTGAGTCACTGTGCCGTCCCTCTGACTTGGGTAGTCAGCATCTGTTTTATTCTACTCATGGCTTCATGCATTCTGGCAGTGCCAATGCTTGTTATATTGTGAACTTGTTCTTTCCAATTAAGTGTTTTTGTACCTCAGGACATGGAGAACCCCAAATGAGTTGATCCATCAGCTTTTCATCTTGTTTTTCAATGTTGTTAAGAAATTGTCAACAGACTACCAATCTGCACTTTCATTTAAACTGCTCAAATGCCTCTTCAATATCAATCATTTCCCAATTGAACACAGGCTGGAGCTACGCAACCATTTTGTTTCTGCACCATTCACTTTGCTTCCTCTCCTTTTCTGGCACTAGTTTCAGTTGATTTTTCACTAGTTCACTAACTCAACATTAAATCAGTTTAAAACATTTGTGTTTTTTATTTCCTGCTGCCAACAGATTGTGCTTTCTTGTTCCCAGAAGTGTGAAATATTCACATTTGTGGAGTCAAATGCTGGAGTTTGTTGTATTTCTTAAAGCATACCATGTAGTGCAACAGTAAATCTGACACCCTGGGTTTATATTCACTTAATCTTCCTAATTTTTTTTTACGAATAATTTGACTGTACAAAACAGATGTTGCCAGACCTGCAGTTTTCCCACCATTTCTACTTTTCCTATGAGATTTCTGGATGATGCAGTATTCTGCTTTTGGACTTCTACAAGTTTTGAGTCAACTGCAAATTTTTAAATGTTCCTCTGAGCAATCAAACTTAAATCATTATTATAATAGAGATCAAGTAAAGCCTAATACTAACCCCTGGAGAAACACCTTTATTCAGCCCAAAAGAAAACAATTCAGTACAACCTCCCTATTATTATCCCTTTTAATCTATATATTTCAACTTTTTTGATAAGCTTATTATTTGGTACTGTTTTCCAGACTACTACTTTCCCATCATCTATGTTAAAATTGACTTGTCTTGAGTTAATTGGTTTATCCTTACACTTTCCTTTGAACAAGAAATGTTTACTCACAGGTTTAACTCTAAAAACACGTCTTCACCACTTTGAAGCTGATTTTTTACTTTTTGGAAGTCAATTCATTAGTGACTTTAGTCACTTCAATCTCAATTTTCCTGCTGTCAGCCTTCACTGCAGCATAGGAGCAATGAATGCAGCTAAAGCACAGACGTCTGACAAGGAACAGGTGCAGCCTTACCAACTATAGAAGCAGCAGGAGCCATACCAACAGATTCAGCACCAGGAGCAACAACTATTGCTGTAGCATCAACAAGCACTCAGAGGGATAAAAGTCCAGTTCGCAAAAGGTTGTACCCACAGCATAGGATACACCAATAAAGATTTAGCTTTCTCAATCAGCGCTCCTCTACTGGCTTAGAGTATGAGAACACTTGTTTGTATTTCAGTGAGTCACCAAGGTGAGGGTTTCCTGCATTTGGTGTGAAGTGGCAGAAGTAGAGTGCAGGCCATTGCTGGAGGCTAGCATGGACTTGGTTGTCTACCATATCTTATGCTTCAGCCAGTGACCACTGATTCCAGGGAGATGGACATCAGAGCAATTCGCTGAGATATCACGGCACTCCTGCTGGAGGTGAACTCCTCAATCTTATTGCACGGGTAGATGTTGCCTTTTGAATTGCTGACAGAAGCATGCACACTTCCCTTTGCTGCTTCACGAGTGCCCTTTTCAAGGCTGGCTCATAAGGCTTAGCATCCAATTCCAGTTGAACAAAGCTTTGTGTATATGGCACTCTTTAGAAGGGCTCTCCATTAGTCTTTGTCACCATATTTGCTATACTCAAAAATTCCATTCAGCAAAACTAGCTGAGAAGAGGTGGCACGGTGGCTCAGTGGTTAGCACTGCTGCCTCACAGCGCCAGGGACCCGCATTCAATTCCATCCTCAGGCGACTGTGTGGAGTTTGCACATTCTCCCCGTGTCTGTGTGGGCTTCCTCTGGGTGCTCCACTTTCCTCCCACAGTCCAAAGATGTGCAGGCTAGGTGGATTGACCATGCTAAATTGCCCATAGTGTTCAGGGATGTGTAGATTAGGTGGGTTATAGGGGGATGGGTCTGGGTGGGATGCACTGAGGTTCGGTGTGGACTTGTTGGGCCAAAGGACCTGTTTCCACACTGTAGGGATTCTATGAAACTATGAATATTCTATGACATCGTGCTCACCATGTGACCAGCTAGCCACCTCTAATGCAGTACCCACTGATTCAAGTTCATCTGTACTTGTGGAGGCTGTATGTAGGTTATGTAATGATGATGGTGCATCTTCATGGAGCTCACCCTCCCCCAAGAACTTTTTGGCCTTGTCCTGCCACAGATCCACCATCACTCTGAAGAACCTGTGAGAGTTCAAAGATGACTTAGTTCGGACTGAGGGAAAGGGTTCAACTTCGACATGGTATTTCAGTCAGTGCTGAAATCAATCCAACATGAGTTGCTGTTAATATCCAAGGGCCAATGTGATATCTAATACTGTTACCAGGTCTGCAAGCCACCCCTATCTTTTCAATGCTGATACCCAGAATATGATTTCCCCTTTTCAGACTAAATATGGGAGCAGTTGTCATTTTTAAGTAACTTGCTACCCGCAGTGCTGGGAAAACTCACCATATCACACGCCAGTCAGCTCATTAAGTGCTGACTAGCAAGTGTTGGTGAGCTCCTCAACCTGTCACACACCTCATCCCAGATTGCCAAAAGCCGCTGGCCAATTAGAGGCCAGCTGTTTCGGGGTCCTGTGAGCTAGTGGCCAATGCTTACTCTTGAGTCGATCCTACAGTGAGAGGGCAGGTTTCTTTCTTCTGCTTTTCACAAGGAGGAGATCATGGGGGAGACGGACAGTCAGGAGTTGAGGCCATGGGCAGGTGCACAGGTTGCTTTTCAGTAACCACCCCTTCGCCCTCAATCCATGTTTCTGACTGCTCTTGAATTGGGGTAAATATAAGCACCTCACAAGCTGGTGGGTAGGTTGCCCTGGTTACACGGCCAGAAAACCAGACACTTTTGTCACCTACCAGAAAGGCAGGTAATTAAAGATGTGTGGGTTGAGGTCCTCACATGAGCAGTAATTGATGACTTATGGGCCTTAATTGCTGGTGACTCAAGGAAACCCTCAAAGGGCCCCAGCACTTGCTATCGCCTCACTTCGTAGGTGACAAAACGGGGGCAATTATCTCTCCAGAGCTAATATGTGCAATTATTTTCCTTTCACACCACCTCCAGGGAGGGGAAAATTGTCTATACAACCTAAAAATCGGCAAGGCATCCTTTTCCAATATAGCCAGGGTGGCTATGGCTTCCCCCACCCCACCTCGCCACACCTCCGCCCCACTCCACACGCTAACCCCCACGCCCCCGTTTGTCTGCCTCTCCCCAGAGTTGTGCACTTATTTCTGCAATAAGAAAAGGCAGAGAGTTATTAGTGTGAGAGCAGGAATGTGTGGATGCAATGGAATGAGAATTCATTGAAGACGGCTGAGAGGGATAGATGCAAATAGTTGTACAATAATGCTGAGTGTGAATATTGATTATTCAGGTAGAAATTTGAGGAGGTGCGAAATAGAAATATATATGTGGAACTAAGGTGTGTTCATCAGTGCTGTGCTGGAGGACACTAGTGAAGTCAGGGAGTGGTGTGCCATTCATTTTTTCTGATCTAATGAGGTCAGTATCTGATTCTGTATCGAAGTCCTGGGGATCCCACTCTTGCTGTTGTGAGCTTCCACAACTTCCAGCCTTGTCTGGTCAAAAACAAAGTTGCTGGAAAAGCTCAGCAGGTCTGGCAGCATCTGTGAGGGAGAAAACAGAGTTAACGTTTCGGGTCCGGTGACCCTTCCTCAGAACTGAACTTGTCTGGTCAGTTTGGGTGGCTGGCTTCTTCCTCCCATCTTGAAGAAATAGCATGTCCCTTCTGACCCTCACTGTCTCCAAAATGACAGTCAAGGTTGAGCCAGGCAAAAAAAATTCCTTCCTGGGCTTCAATCCATTCATTTGCCTCCAACCACGCTTGCCCAGCTGGTGTTTCTGCTATCGGCTTGTCACTAGCCTTCCTGCCGCCTGTGGGTCTGTCAAATACAGATCCATTCATTGATCGACACACACAGATACATAGACACACAGACACATCCATTCATTCATCCAAGGGGTCAAGGACCTCAGAGAAGAAGTCCCAACTGCAAAGAATTGCCAAACAACAGGCAGCAGCTCCTCTGCATTAAGCAGTACCATCAGGAGGCAGTGGCTGATACCCATCTAATCCTTGGATGAAGTAGGGACTGAAGCATGGGTGAGTGAATGTGAGAAGGAGGTCAGGGGGTAGAGATAGCAGAGGCAGGGGAGAAGGAGATCAACAACAACGGAATGGAGGTGGCGCTCAGCTTGGCCCCCTCTCCGTTTCCTGATGCTAGGTCCTTTGATGAGGCGCTAAGTACTTTTAAGTGAGGTAACCACACATATTCTCTCAAGATTCTCACAAGCAAAAGTTTGCTTTTCATGGTCCCTGCATGGTGTGGACCCTGTCCACCATTTTGTTAATACCAGCATCAGTGATGAGGTCTGTTACTGGCCACATAAAGGCCTCAAATAAAGGGACTTAATTGGTGGTGGGTCAGGGAACTCATCTTGGATATAATCAGGTGGGAGGGTCGAGGTGACAGGTGTCAGAGCCTCACATGCCACCTTCCTATCTGATAAGATCCCCCACATCTCCAAATGTGCCATAGGAGAGGACACAAGATTTTGCCCTATTATTCTCCTCACAGATGCTGCTTATCCTGCTGAATATTTCCAGTATTTCTGCATTTAGACAATGCTGCAAAGGAAAAGATAGTCATACAGTATGGAAAAGAATAATCCTATTGGATTGATAAATAAATTACAGGTAATGATGAAACAGAAAGCAATGGAAGAGGAATTTGGTGATGAAAGCCCTGTTAAAGTATGTTTCAAATATTCCCAATCGAAACCAAACAGACTGATGAATTGGGATGTGAAGGAACCTGGCATAGGTAATGGTTAATCCACTTAATCGTTAAGGCAGTGAAGATTTTTCACCATCAATTAAGTAAACAGATTGGATGAAATCACACCAATGAGAACACACAATTTTTACCAGATTATTAACATAATTTTAGATATTAAATCTGGATTGATCTAAAAAGCAATTGAGAGTTGAGAAAGAAAAATAGCATGCAGGTCAATTTAGGGGACCTGAAACCTGAAGATGAATGTTACAAAAGGGAAAGCAAATGTTCTGACAGAATTGGTTATAAAACAAGTCCTGCTTCATTGTCACTGTGTAGAGGTAATGCTGTCTGAGAAGATTTCAAGGAACATTGTTCTCAATAGCACTCCAGAGAATGGTCTCTCATGGTCAGTATTGCACTATGTCTGCAAGGGGATGCTCTTAAAATTCAGCTCAGGGCTGATCATTACTGTTATTGAATGTGTCAGGTGTGCTGGCAGTAGCCACCCATTCAAAACTTATCCGAATTTAACTTTTCACTTAAGTCAACAGACAGCAAAAATCACCTCCAGTACAAAATGGGTGTGATCGAATCCTTTCCGTGTTCTGCTGCACTAATTGAGATGCCATCAGCCCAAATATGCATCCGCTCTCTACCAACTGCTATTGCTGGCCTCAACACCTTTTCACCACTCTGTTATATCCTAAGCACTCCAATGGTAAGCATTCTTACTTGGCACCTTGCTCATCGGGCACCCTCCCTATCTAGCACCCTAACCACCTAACCAACTGCCACCCTAACCTTATATACATAAACTTTCACAGCAGCCGTCAAAGTGCCTGGCTGTAATGCTGGACATTTAAGTTCCAAAGCATGGTGCACTGACTGCTGCAAGAGGGGATGTCATTTGATTTCACCCAGCTAATCTGCACTACGGGTGATACAAAGATTGTGGAGTTGCTGATAGTGAGGAGGATTGTCAGAGGATACAGCAGGACATAGATTAGTTGGAGGCATGGGCAGAAAAGATGGAGTTTAATCTGGACAAATGTAAGGTGATTCATTTTGGAAGGTCAAGTACAGGTGGAAATTATATAGTGAATGGCAGAACCCTTAGGAGTATTGAGGGATCTGGATGTGCAGGTCCACAGATAACTGAAGATGGCAGTGCGGATAGATAAGGTAGCAGAAAAGGCCTATGGCATGCTTGTCTTTGTGGAAGGGGCATTGAGTAAAATGATAGACAAGTTATGCTGCAGGTTTAAAGATCTTTAGTTAGGCCATACTGGTTCTGGTCACAACACTACCAGAAGGATATGGATGCTTTGATAAGGGTACAAAAAGGTTTACCGGATTGTTGCCTGTATGGGGGATTTTAGCTATGATGAAATGTCGAATAGACTGTGTTTGTTTCCACTGCAATGCAGGAGATTGAGGAGCGACGTGATAGAAGTTTATAAGGCCGTGAATGGCATGGATAGAGTGGGAAGTATGAGTTTTTTTTTCCCCAGGGTGGAGGGATCAATTATTAGGCCACACAGGTTCAAGGTATGATGGGAAAGTTTAAAAGAGGTATGCGAGGCAAGTTTTTCACACAAGGAGTAGTGAGTACCTGGAACACGTTGCCAGAGGAAATGGTGGAAGCAGACACAATAGCAACATTCAAGAAACACCTGGACGAATACATGAACAGGAAGGGAATAGAGGGATATGGATCCTGTAAGTGAAGACAGTTTTAGTCTGGAAGGGCAATATGTTGGCACAGACTTGGAGGGCTGAAAGGCCTGTTCCTGTGCTGTATTGTGCCTTTGTTCTCTTGTATTGATTTCAATTACACTCTGTATTTCTGAAAGAGGCAGGATCTGAATTCACAGCTAGAGATAAAACAGAATTCAGTACAGTTATAAACAAATATGAGCAGAATGGCAATTTGACTGTGATTACCCCTCCATGGAATAAGCTAGCCATTATATTTGCCTGTATTATCTTTTCCTGGATGGCACAATGATGTTTTCTTCTTTTCTAATTTTATTTTCATAAGACAGTACTAGTGCTTCAAAATAGTTTACATTTTTGACACTGGTGTCTGTGTCCAGCAGTGAAACGAAGAGAGTTAAAGATGTAAGCTGAAGGTTCCTTTTCTGTACCCCAATAATATGTCAGATTCCCAACGGACTAGTGTGACGTTACCACTTTTCTGCATCAGCTATCTTTACATTTTTAGTTGTATAGCACTGCACAGCCATTGAAATATGGTTGAAACAGAATTATTATTGCAAAGTACGCAGGCAACTTGGGCGCAATGTGATTCCATTAATTGCAGGGTGGAAATGACCTGACACAATTTATTTTCAAGTGAATTTGGCTGACTGATAAATATTGGTCAAGACACCAATAAAACTCTGCTATGCTCAATGTATAAATAGAAACTCAGTGATCATGAACTGGATTATCAAATTCTTTGCATGATCAATGTTATGCTTTAAAAATGTTGATGCTTTCTCAACCGAATCATAGTCAGAATAACTCTTTCACATCAGAAATAAACACAATACAAAGGTAAAAGTACCCTATCTTACCCTAAAGAATTCTTTTGTGGATCCAGCGTCCAAAGTTCCATATGCAATATCTGTTTGCTTTGCAAGATCCTCCGCACTTTCAATGGGAGATACCATTCGTTCCACCGTCAGGAAAGCAGCTAAGTTAGCCGTGTATGATGATATTATGATCAAGGTAAAGAACCACCACACACCTCCAACAATTCGCCCCGACAGGGATCTAATAACAAGTGTGAAATGGATTTATAAAATGAAGTGAATGCTTTCGTTGGGACAGAATGATCAATCATGTCTTATTTTGCACCGAATTTAGTTACAGGGAAGCACATTAAGTGCATATTATGGCCATTTTTGAGAACAATTAAAAATCAGTTCATAGATTTTATGTCTACTGGATGATTTGGGAAGATAATGCTTTAATATTATCAAACCTACACAGCTCTACAGTTATTTTTTTCAGGAAACAGTATCATTTGGGCCTAATAGACAATAAAAAGTGCATCCCTGCAATAAGACGATTGCTAGCAATATGAGAATACGCCCGATGAAAACAAATTACAAACAGTAGACCTCCACAGTAGATTTGTGTGAATTATTTACGTGGTATACAAAATAGAGGCAGAAATGGGATATTTATACTCCAAGTACATATAGTATGGTTTTACACAAAGACCGCACCAAATGCTGGAATGATTAGTTTCACTTAATCTTAAAAAGACATTTAGAACATTTAAAACAGTTTATACACAGATATGAGAAGCTAAGCATTTCATACATAAAAATGCAAAAGCTCAACATTCAGGAAACAACTTTTGAGGTGAGCTAGAATCAAGGTGAATTATTTACAAAAACACAATATAATTTCTCAAACCCAGGTGCTTAATGAAAGAAACATATCATAAGCATGGGAAACAAATTTGTTGCAAACGCACAAGTTTTGTGCATGCAAAACAGTTAAGAAATCCAAAAGGTTTTTTGTAGTTGTATTCTTTCTTTCCTCTCATCTTGCTCGAAAATTGCAGGAGAAGTTAAATTTCTTTGAATTGTACTAAGTGGGGTTAAAATAGAGATAATCTAAGTAAATTCCCACTACTGTTAATTCCATCAAATAATCTAATGGCAACATTACTTTGCTTTTTTTTTATTTCAGCTGCAATATTTGCATACATCTTAATTTACCAGAACTGTAAAGGTCGCTGAACCTGCGAGGTACCCCCGTAGATCTTTTGGTACCAAATTATTTTCTTTAGTAGCATTGGACCTATTCTCCAAGTACTCAGTGCCCTTCTCTATTTTGATAGCAATAGAGTCACATGGATTACTGATCAATCACTTTAACTTCTACATTCACAAAGATATTTCAGAATCAACAAGTAAAACTAAATCAAAATTTTTAAAAATCATATCAAAGGTTAATGTCTGGTAAGCTTACACCAGCTGTCATTTCAGAGCTTCAATGGATTTCTTTTTTTGAAACGTGCTGGTTTGCTAATTTTGTAGTGCAAAAATGGCCATATTTCACGTGTTAATTCAAAACAGTCAGTGTTGACAGACAATTCAACAATGAGGACATCATATTCGAACTGTTCAGATACTTACCTAAAAGAAATAATTCCTCTGGTTGCACATTTAAGAACGTGGCAAACATATGTTTTCTCTTAAAGGAATTTATACAGTAATAAGACAAAGCAACCAGAGCAATTCTTCCCCCTTGGTGTCCACAAATCTGCACTTTCCAACAAAGATCACTGTATATCTTAAGAGTGGTTGATTTCTCCCTTCTGAAGCCCAAGGAAACTCACCCCCTGCTGAGATCATCTATTCCAGCACAGACCCAGTAGTGGTCTTGGAATCTATGGCTCAGGAAACAATGCAAGATGAATTTAATGCTCATCATCAAAATAATTCCTTTTGTAATGTTCACATTAATGTTTCTAATAGTTATAGCCTTTAACTTTTGCTTTTTTTCAGGTTTTTATAAATCTGAGAGTAATTTTGTGGGATTGTTACCAAATTTTACCACAAGTACAAAATTACATTAAAATAAGAAAATAAAATCTAGCAGCAAAACTTTTTTTTTGTGAAAGATAGCTGCAAAGATGAGGATTTTTAAATTTTAACATAATGCACCAGGTTTCAAGAAATTATTAGAAATTAAGCTTTCCTCACCTGTCAAACCTATAAAAGGGAAAAGGTACAGATATAAATTAAATATGGTTTTGTTTACTTTTTATTGAAAACAGTAAGAGTGGTTTAATAATTTTCTTCATCAAAGGAGCTGGATTTTAGCAATCCTCGATTGCACTTTCTAACCTAGGTAAGGAATATATTACAACGATTGAATATTCTGTGTGTAATTCATCAGTGGATCTTAGTCACATTGTAGAGGCAGAGGTTGAGTACAGCCAGGAAGCCACTCACCTCGCCTCCTTAGGAAAGGAGGATAGGCTGTTGTAGGAATCATTACCAACTGTGATCACACACTTCTTAATGGTAGAATAAACAGATCTTCAAAGCAGTTGCTCTCTCAATGAACCTTCAATACGCTAAGTCTACCATTTTTGTGCTTTGAGTGGTGCCAGTTATAAGACTATGCATATAATTGCTTCTCCAGTATTCCAACTGAACTAAAAATAGAAAACTCATTACCTGCTTAAGACCTGTACTATGAAAATGGAAAGCATTATTCAAATAAGGTTGACACAAGATGTTAAGATGAATCCAACAGCTACCATGACAAACTGTGAGCTCATGATCAATGGTTGATTACCGTGATTATTCACCAATTACCAATTATCATGGCTAGGTGTGACCAATACGCTATTAATAAACTGCAAACAACTTGCTTGTAAGTAATTATTCATCAATCATTCTTTTGCATATGTAAAATAATTAAACATATTTGTTTAACTATGAAAGGGATTGGGGAAAAATACTATTATTTTCACAACTACCAAGATAACTGCCTTTCCTCAAATCGTGATGCAGAATACAATTCATTTCTGTCATAAAAACAATTGTAAATGTGCTTCAAATATTCAAAACTGAATCGAGTATTGCCAGGCTAATGCTGAAAGTGCTGTACTTAGCTACAAATGTGGAAGTTTCTAATCTAATCGATTTATATAGTTTCGCAAACAAAATGAATAATGTGCTAAACAATCCACAAACAAGACATATTAATCAGTGTGTAAATTAATGAAAATTGAAGATCAATAAATAAAATATTGTGAATTTATCATGACTATCAACTATCAAAAATGCACATCTGTTTAAAGCCTTTACTTGATGCAGTGACTAACAGTGTCGTTCACAATAAATGTGTAAGGTTGAAGAATTTTAACTGATCGTAGTTGCAATAGATAAAGCTGCATATGTATATTAAAAGGAACATAAATTTTCAAAAAGTAGAAAAGCAAAGATGATTATGTCTGCCCACAATACTATCTCAAATAAATATTTCTAGCATATTTGATGTTTAGCAATGGATTTCAATGAAAGATCTCTGCTGTCTCAATTAAACCTGTCAACAAATTAATTTCAGAGCCAGGAACCTATTAAAATAAATTACTGTACCGGTTATCCCCTTTTTAAAGTTTTTCAAAATCATGTTAATGTTATAAGAAACAACTGTATGGACGGATGGGCGATGATCTAACAAGGCTGGAAATTCTTACCATTTGTCATTGTTCCTCTCGTTGGCTTCTGTTAGGTACACATAACCATTGATTGTAAAATGGAAATATGCAGCAAAAACACGGTACCCCTCCAAGAGGACTAAATAATGACTGTAGCCTTATGCATTTTACAGTCTCAGCAGCATGGTGCATATTAGTTCACTGTAGAAATACATGAATGATATTATAAGATATCATTTGTGTACTTCTTCGATCTGAATAAAATATACATTTTTCATTATTTTCCCATTTTTACAGCCAATACATTCAAATAAATTTTCATGTTATTCCTTTTCTCCTTTTTGTATAGGGAAAATATCTGATTTAAGTGCAAATATATATCCACCATGGCATCAGATAGGGACCGAAAATGCACAAAGCTAAAATGCTTGAGTGACCAACCTTGGCGAAATATCGCATCCTTGCTGCATAAAGGCACCCAGAGAAAACCAGAGACTATTAAATATCCCAAATTCATTTGTTTGGTCGTTACTTTGTGTTTCCCGTCCATCTTCGTATTCCTCAGTGTGCCACTCATATGGACTAAATCTGCTGACCAGGAATAAAACTACGCTGACCCCGATGTAAGCGAAGACAATGCACATCCAGATTTCATAAGCTAATGGATCTAGAAAGGAAAATACTCCTGGTTTCGACTTCTGGGGCTTCTTTATCATGATGGATATCCCAAGGCTCATGAAGGGCTTTGAAAAATCGATCACCTCTTCTCTTACCAATGTTATTGTCAATGGAGCTACTGCAATATCTGCTTTCTGCAGAGACAAAACACAGGTAGAGAAAAAAGCTGAATTTAATATCATTATTAATAGGTAAGAATGTAATAGATTGACAATGTACTTTTAACCAAGTAAAAGTAATGTTCAAACACTGGCATTTTTCAGTCCAATTTTGTCATTGATATAATTACTCAATACTGGTGAAGATTCTCTATCAAAAAAAATCTTCTGTCCTCATTAATGCTTCTATGTCTTTCCTATTGTAATTTTAAATATAATTATGCTCAATTATTGTTACAATGTTGAGGGTGGTTGTTCCAAGGCTGTTGCTTTGAAATATTAGTCAAGGCAAGGCTATAGTTTAATTAAAACATAATATAGTAATACCACAAAGTCACAACTACCTTATTATTTAAAATTACTAAGATGATAAACTCAGTGCCCTGTTATGTCTATACTCATTTATTAATTTAAGTATGAATATGAACACTTCTTAATGATATGGAAACTGTTATGTCTGGAGAGATACTGTTTGTTTATCATGATTCCATGCAAAAAGATTTGATCCAATATTAAAAAGGAAATGTTATTCAACAAATATTGCCAAGTGCAGACCATTAGCAACATTTTATTTAAAGGTTGGCATTTGTGCAACCAAACCTGTAATGTGAAAATATTTTACATTCATCTTTCATTAAATGTATCTTGTTACTTTAGGAAATGTAATTATCCATCATCATCACATGATTTCCTTGATTCCTTCATTTCTGGAAATAACAGAAGAGTATCTTACTTATATGTAGTCAAGATACAAGTAAACAATAACATTTCCATAGGTTCTCACAATAGATATATTGCCTATGTGTCAAAATCAGCATCATAACTTTATTGTCTTCTTGGCAACCGTCCATTGTGTATTAAAGGCATGGGTACTTTAATCATTGACTGAGCTGGAATAAAATCATTTAAATTATTTGTTACCTTACCCCATAGACCAGCTCTCCCACCATTCCGTTCCAAACTTTTGTTTCCCCATCCCTAGCGCCATACTTCCCATCAGGCACTATGGATAGTTTGTACTTAAAGCCACAATGTTTGGCTATTTCTGCAGCTAGATCAACACAATAGCCTTCGTACTGGTCATTTCCTTCGAATTGTTCATAATTTTTCTTCAGCATAACGTAGGGTGATTCCTATGGTAGAAAGTTTGCATCATAAAACACAATCTGTTTTAAGGTCAATTTCAAGTTGTACAGCATTCTCTGAAAAATGTGGCATTCGTTGCCTCAGCTATTCTTGGTCTAGCAATGGAAAGTTCACAATAGTTTGAATTTCTTTTCAGCCTGTGGTAGAATATATGGGGTCCATTTGCTGCTTCACCTGGATGGCACAGCAAAAGATAGAAGTTTACTGTGGAGCTGGAAAAGCACAGCAGGTCAGACAACATCCAAGGAGCAGGAAAGTCAACTTTTGAGGCTGAGACCTTTGTCAGGACTGGGGAGGGAGAGGGGGAGGGGAGCTCAGAAATAGATAGAGGGAGGGTGTGGGGCTGGAGAGAGGGTAGATGAGATGGAAATAGGTGGATGCAGGTAGGGGGTTATTGTGGGTGGAGCGGATAGGTGAGGCAGAAGATGGACAGGTTGGGGGTGGAGAGATTTTGAAGCTGGTGAAGTCAATAATTAGGCCATTGAGCTGTAAACTTCCAAGGTGAAATATGAGGTGTATTCGTCCACTTTATGTTTGGCCTCACTCTGACAGTGGAGGAGACCAAGATGGACATGTCATCAGAGGAGTGGGAGGTGGAGTTAAAGTGGATGGCAACCAGAAGGTCAGGTTGGTTGGTGTGTGCAAAGTGCAGATGCTCTGCAAACCAATCCCAGAGTCTGTGTTTGGTCTCCCCAATATAGAGGAGATTACATTGGGAGCAACGGTTACAGTAGATGAGGTTAGATGAAGTGCAAGTGAATCTCTGCCAGATTTGAAGGATTGTTTGGGGCCTTGGACAAAAGAGAGAGGGGAGGTATAGGGGCAGGTGTAGCACCTCCTGTGGTTGCAGGGAAAGGTACTAGATGTGGTGGAGGGGTTGGTGGGGAATGTGGAGCTGATGAGGGAGTCGTGGAATGGACAGACCCTGTGGAAAGTAAACAGGGATGGGAAGGGAAATATCCATTTGGTGGTGGTGTCTATTGTAGGTGATGGAAATGTTGGAGGATGATGCGGTGTATTTGGAGGTTGGTGAAGTGGTATGTGAAGACTAAAGGGACTCTATCCTTATTGTTGTTGGGGGGAGAGGGTTTGAGGGCAGAAGTGCAGGAACTGGGGGAGATGCAGTTGAGGGCATCCTTAATAACAGAGGAGGGGAAACTACGGTCTCTAAAGTAGGAGGATATCTGGGAAGTCCCACCTGCACTTCATCTAATTTCATCCAATCATTCCAAATCCAACAGAGATTCACCTGCACTTCATCTAATCTCATCTACTGTATCCATTGCCCCCGATGTAGTCTCCTCTATATGGGGGAGACCAAGCACAGACTCAGGACCTGTTTGCAGAGGATCTGCACTCTGGATGTACCAACCAACACGACCTTCTAGTTGTCATGCACTTTAACTTCCCCTCCCACTCCCCTGGTGATACGTCCTTCCTTGGTCTCCTCCACTGTCAGAGTGAGGCCAAACATAAACTGGAGGAACAACACCTCATATTTCACCTTAGGAGTTTACAGCTCAATGGCCTGAATATTGACCTAACTAGCTTCAAATCTCTCCACCTTCAACCCTCAATCTGTCCATCTTCTGCCTCACCTATCTGCTCTACCCTTCCCACTGATCAACCACAACAACCTACATCCACCTATCTCCATCTCACCTATCCTTACCCCAGCCCCACCCCATTCCTTCTATTTATTTCTGGGCTCCCCTCCCCCTCCCCAGTCCTGATGAAGGGTTTTGGCCTGAAACATTGACTTTCACTCTCCTCAGATGCTGCCTGGCCGGCTGTGCTTTTCCAGCTCCACTGTAGTCTTTACTATCTCCATAGAAGTTAATTGTCTGGGAAAACGTGGATACAAACTCTATTTTCTTTTCCATGGGTTATCACATTTGTTGTCCAATGAACTGTTGCCAAAAGCATCATTAATATTACTGTTCATACACGGCACGGTGCCTCAGTGGTTAGCACTGCTGCCTCATTGCACCAGGGACCCGGTCTACCCTCGGGTGACTATCTGTGTGGCATTTGCACATTCTCCCTGTGTCTGTGTGGGTTTCTGCCAGGTGCTCTGGTTTCCTCGCACAGTCCAAAGATGTGCAGGTTAGGTAGATTGGCCATGCTAAATTGCCAATGGTGTCCGGGGGTGTAAGTTAGGTGGATTAGCCATGGGAAATGCATGGTTATAGTGATACAGTATGAGGATGGGTCTGGGTGGAATGCTCTTTGGAGGGTCGGTGTGGACTTGTTGGGCTGAATGGCCTATTTCCACACTGTAGGGATTCTATGAACACAATAATCTCAAAAGTAGCATCTACATCTATGAGTTACCACTAAAATTGCTAAAAATGGTTATTATTGTTTGAATGTTATCTAAAAAAGGTCCTTGCTGTTAATTTTCAAATTCTGAAACCTTCTATCTGGTTACCCCTTCATCCTCTGACATTTAAATGAAAACAAACCAAGTTTGTCCAATATCTCCTCATCACTAAAATACTCCAAATTATCCTAGTAAACCATTTCTGTACCCTGTCCAAAGCCTCCACATTCTTCTGGTAGTGTGGTATCCAGAACTGTATACAATATTCCAAATGTGGCCAAACTAGTGTTCTATATAGCTGAAACATGACTTGCCAATTTTTATACTTTATGTCCCAACTGATGAAGACAAGTGTGCCATATGCCTTCTTGACCACCTTATCCACTTGCATTGCCACTTTCAAGGAGCTGTCGACCTGTACACCTAGATCCCTCTTTGTGTTGATGCTACTAAGGGTTCTGCCATATACTGTATACTTCCCTCCTGCATGAGATCTTCCAAAATGCATCACCTTGCATTTGTATAGATTGAACTCCATCTGCCATTGTTCTTCCCAAGTCTCCAGCCTATTTATATCCTACTGCATCATTTAGCAACCCTCCTCACTATCCACAGCTCCTTCAATCTTTGTGTCACCTGCAAACTTACTAATCAGCCACATACTTTCTCCTTCAAATCATCATACATTACAAACAACAGGGGTTCCAATACTGATCCCTGCAGAACACCATGTGCTCAGATCTCCCATCAGAAACACACTCTTCCACTCCTACCCTCTGTCTTCTATGACTAAGCCAGTTCTGTCTCTGCCTTACTAGCACACTGCGGATCCCATGCAACTTCATCTTTTGTAAAACCTGCTCCAAGGGACCTTGTCAAAGGCCTTGCTAAATCAATGAACAGATCTCCCCTAATTCCCATTGACTCCAGTTTTGCTAGGGCTCCTTGATGCCACACTTGGTCAAATACGGCCTTCATGTCAAGGGCAGTTACTCTCACATCACCTCTGTATTTCAGCTCTTTTGTCCACATTTGAACCAATTTTGTGATGAGATCAGAAGCTGAGTGCTCCTGATGGAACTACAGTGCAGGCCAGTGAACAGGTTATTGCTAATCAAGTGCTGCTGATAGCACTGATGATGACACTTCCTGTCACATTACTAATTATCGAGAGAAGATAGATTTCAGTTCTGTAGACGCTGAGCCTGGTGCTGCATTTGAGGTCCTGGTCTTCAATCACACCCTTCGGAGGTTGTGCTGGCACACTGAATGTGAGGTTAAAGCACAACATCAATGTCTGTGCTTGTTGACAGTTGGCGCCAGGGGTAAGGAAATAGTTCACATTGCCCAAGGCCTCATTGTGGATTTGTTAACTGGGTGTGTGGTCTGGCAAGTGTGGTATGGCAAGGGCAGGTTGGTGGAGAACCTTTGTCTTCTGGATATTTTGTCTTCTATCTTTTTCTGTCTTCTGTGCTCAAATAAACCTCATTGAAGGTGTTGACGGTGGCTTGGAGCCCGGCACACTGGAATGTCCACAGATACAAGCATTGCCTGTATGCTATAGTTCAATGACAGAGGCTGAGCTGATCTTGGATCCGGCCTGCAGGCAAATGAGTCTGAATAGGTTCCCAGTGGTTTTGTAGATTAGGTCCATTGCAGCAGGGTGAAGTTGAGCATTGCTATAAGGAATTTTGAGAACAGTGTTAGTGTTCAGTCCAAAAGTGAAGGTCATTGGTTGATCTTTTGCTTAACTTGCTTGTCCTCATGGATCTGGTGGGAACGGGGCAGGAGACAAACTACTGGGGACAGTTGAAATGAAGGACAATGCTCTATAATCCGTCGTGATTGACAGTGTCAAAGGCTTTTATAAGATCAAAGAAGTTGTACAAAAGTTGATACTATTCCCAGCATTTAGAGAATTCCCAGCATCTACAAAAAGAACTCTTTAGCAACATGGAGATGATGATTGAGGAAGATTCTTGCAATAACTTTTCCTGTGGCCAATAGTAGGGAATTTCATCTGTAGCACTGGAGTTGAACACACTTCCTGAAGATGGTCACAATTACAGCACCTCAGATTTCTCCTGTCATTTCATGTTCTCCTCTTCAAATATAAAGGTTGAGGCTGTGTTGTCAAAGTGCTTCTCCACCATAATTTAGAGCTCCTGATGCCTCGTCATTCTTTGGCTGTTGAATAGCCCTTTCTACCTCACACTGGATTTGGGTTGTGCTGAGATGGCGGCAAGTAATATTCTGTGGGATGGAGTTGAGGATACATGTTGAAGACAGAGTTCTGAGGAAGGGTCACTGGACCCGAAACATTAACTCTGTTTTCTCCTCCACAGATGCTGCCAGATCTGCTGAGCTTTTCCGGCAACTTTGTTTTTGTCTCTTATCAGGGTGTTTGAGTGCAACAGCATCAATTTTCCTGTGGCATTATTTCTAGGCAAGACCCTGGCACAATTCTTGCACATTGCTTTTAGTCACAGTGGTGTATTACCTTGGCTGCAGTCATCAATGTCACAGTTAAAGTTACCTTACAAAGAACAAAGAACAAAGAAAATTACAGCACAGGAACAGGCCTTTCGGCCCTCCAAGCCTGCACCGATCCAGATCCTCTATCTAAACCTGTCACCTATTTTCCAAGGTAACAAGGTGCAGAGCTGGATGAACACAGCAGGCCAAGCAGCATCAGAGGAGCAGGAAGGCTGACGTTTC
>NC_063332.1:140631230-140678397 GCF_021869965.1 Rhincodon typus | reverse complement strand
GTCTATAATTACCTGGATTATCCTTGCTACCCCTCTTAAACAAGGGGACAACATTAGCAATTCTCCAGTCCTCCAGGACCTCATCCATGCTCAAGGATGCTGCAAAGATATCTGTTAAGGCCCCAGCTATTTCCTGTCTCACTTCCCTCAGTAATCTGGGATAGATCCCATCTGGACGTGGGGACTTGTCCACCCTAATGCCTTTTAGAATACCCAACACTTCCCTCCTCCTTATGCCGGCTTGACCTATAGTAATCAAACATCTATCCCTAACCTCAACATCCGTCATGTCCCTCTCCTCAGTGAATACCGACGCAAAGTACTCATTAAGAATCTCACTCATTTTCTCTGACTCCTCACATAACTTCCCTCCTTTGCCCTTGAGTGGGCCAAACCTTTCTCTAGTTACCCTCTTGCTCCTTATGTACAAATAAAAGGCTTTGGGATTTTCCTTAACCCTGTTTGCTAAAGATATTTCATGACCCCTTTTAGCCCTCTTAATTCCTCTTTTCAGATTGGTCCTTCTTTCCCGATATTCTTCCAAAGCTTTGTCTGTTTTCAGTTGCTTAGACCTTATGTATGCTTCCTTTTTCCTCTTTGCTAGTCTCACAATTTCACCTGTCATCCATGGTTCCCTAATCTTGCCCTTTCTATCCCTCATTTTCATAGGGACATGTCTGTCCTGTACTCTAATCAACCTCTTTTTAAAAGCCTCCCACATAACAAATGTGGATTTACCCTCAAACAGCTGCTCCAAATCCACATTCCCCAGCTCCTGTCGAATCTTGCTATAGTTGGCCTTCCCCCAGTTTAGTACTCTTCCTTTAGGACCACTCTCATCTTTGTCCATGAATATTCTAAAACTTACGGAATTGTGATCACTATTCCCAAAGTAATCCCCTACTGAAACTTCAACCACCTGGCCGGGCTCATTCCCCAATACCACGCCCAGTATGGCCCCTTCTCGAGTTGGACTATTTACATACTGCTCCATAAAACCCTCCTGGATGCTCCTTACAAATTCTGCTCCATCTCAACCCCTAACACTAAGTGAATCCCAGTCAATGCTGGGAAAATTAAAATCTCCCATCACCACTACGCTGTTGCTCCTAAATCTTTCTATAATCTGTCTACATATTTGTACTTCTATCTCACGCTCGCTGTTGGGAGACCTGTAGTACAGCCCCAACATTGTTACCGCACCCTTCCTATTTCTGAGCTCTGCCCATATTGCCTCACTGCTCGAGTCCTCCATAGTGCCCTCCTTCAGCACAGCTGTGATATCCTCTTTGAGATACATCTAAGAGTAGCTGCAATCAAAGAGTTGGTTGCTTTCGAGAGATGAGCAATGTTTAGTCATTACAATTTCCTTCATCTGTGGGTTGTCTGAAGTGGCTGCTTATCTCTCACATGGATATAACTTAATATGGTCCAACAATGACAAAGACAGTAAAGCAGACGTTTCAAGAGTGCAAGTGAATATATATTTATTAAGATTAATTTAAGATTATTGACAATGATTTGTCAGCCTTGTTATCTATATGCCTTTTGTAAGTTTATTCTTCCTCTCCCTTTCAGTACATCTAAGTTCAGTCCCAACATCTGAAGCTGGATTAATAGGAACCTGTTCTATTGGCTTGCAAAATTTTGGCAGTTGTCTCTAGTGGCATTTGGACTTGGTATTGGCAGACTCCTCCATCCTTCAATCCAGTTTATCAATTGCATCTGCATGATTTTACTGTGCAAATCAGAGTATTTTAACAAAGTCATTAGTGGCTCATACTATTATCTTCTGCATGGAATGGGAGAACTGCCTGCTCTCTGTCAATTGTCTCTGTGCCGAAGACCAGGGGCATTTCTTCCTCGAATGGTCGCAGAGACAAAGTAATGATGTGCTCACCACTTTTGTTCCCAAGTCTAATCTAGAAAGAACATCCACCAAGGTGAAAGCCTTTGTGCTGATGGAGGGCTCAGCTGAAAGCCCTGACAGTACATCCTTGAGGGTTGAGTGGTTTCCTCCTCAAAGTGGAGGTGAAGCTGAGGGTCTCTGGTACTGGTCTCATTTTCACTGAATTTCACTGCTAGTTGTCTAAGAGGAAGCAAAGCTTATGCAGGTTAAGAATGAATTAGCACTGTTGGTAATGTGAGTGCAGTGCAGAACAGCACAATGAACCTTACAGGCTTGGTTGGACATTGGTCCATGGGCCCATGTGAGTAGCTGTGCTCTTCTTCAGCCAGATCAAAGTTTCTCGGTTCATATGGAGTGAGGAACCTGATATCTGTCACTTCCACCTTCCTCAACTGCCCATCCTGGCCATCTCAGCCTGGTGTGGATGAATATTTCCTGTAAAGAGACACAGGGAGGGATTGAGTATCGTGGAAGTGTTTGGAAGAATGGTTAATATTGTTGCAGGAGCAGGAGATTTACTAAGGTATCACCAGTGAGTGAGAAGGAAGTGTAATGGGTAGGATTGATTAGTAGCTTGGAAGGATGAGGTGGGTAAGATGCTGCAAATAATAATTAGAGTTATCTTCTGCCTTGATGAGAGTTGCGTGCAGTGACAGAATTAGAGTAAATTGCAGCCCTTTGGGTGCGAGTTCAAAAACAGAAGATAGAGGCACTTGTCCTGGTGGAACACAGCAGATTATTGACGTATTCCTTTGACGGCTGTATGGTTCTTCTCTACGCATGTATAACACAGGCCTGGGCTGCTATCTCAGTCCAGGCTGGCTGGTTCTGGTAAAATGGCCTCCTTGACAGGACAAAGCATATTTAGAGAATGCCGTCCTTTCTACTACTCAATCCACAAATACCTTCAGTTCAGTGAAACAGAATGACCATTTTCTTTTCTGGGCCATGTCCTCAGCGATAACAGCTGAGCTCCACAGTATAAGGACCAACTCCTGGCTGGCATCTTCTGAAGTAATGTGCAGCTGGGCTTTAAATATGGTGCCACTAATGTGGACGTCACAAGCTTCCAGCAGTGGTGAGCACTTCCACCTTCCCTAATGTGTGAAAGAAAAGGTGTTGTAGAGCTCAGATGCATAATCAATGAGGTGAAACGTGCACAAAGTCGCTCCAAGCAATGGCAGGCTGGGTACCATGAATCTCACTCAACAAAACATTGAACTCAAAATGGTAAAATTCAGCCCTTTGTGTTTTTCTCCTAATCCAGAATTAATTGTTAGTATGGCTTTACAGGCAATACTTATTTAATGTAAAACGTGGCTTGACAAATGCAAGGTAAGGAAAAACAAAATAAATATATATTGCCCTTCAGCAAAGAAAAATATTCACCTAAATTTTAGATATAGAAATTTCCTCCCATTCACTATAAATATTTCCTATTATGAAAGTATATGAAGTAAACTGCTTTCTGACATGCTATGGAGTTCCACAATCCACTGATAAAATGCACTCCTCCTCAGAATGAGACTGATACAGCCACTACTTTTTCCTCATGCAGAAGAGCATTCTTCCAACATGGTGGTGCTTCATCCAGTGCCATAACAAAAAGGCAAGACTAAGAATGTGGTGTTTGAATTTCAACCTGACAAGTGATTTGAACACGTCATCTGGATTAATATTCAAAGAAAGCACAGAAATAATGAAAAGAAACATCTACAGTCTCAACTGATGATTTTAGGACTGAGTTTTCCATTCTATGAAGAAACCATAAGGCTAATTTTGTGTCATTAATTTAATATTCACTTCTTTTACTCATTCCAAGTAAAAGCTTTACAAGTCCTTTAAGATTGATTGGTGTTAATTTCCGTTTGATGAATTAAATTCTTCACTGACTTTTGTTCCTTTTGACTAGGTTCAGAATGAATGAGTCAGATTTTTAATATGCTGCCTGAACATAAAACAGAGAATGCAAGTCCACAAATTAAACTGTCAATGTTTCAATTATCTTATAGAAGTAAAATAATAGTACAATTTATTGGCAGTGCAAGATTTTCTTTTTTGAAGATATTGTACTCTAAAATGTGAAACCAATATTTGCATAAAATAGATGTGGACTATTCAAAATTAAATGATAATTGATTGATGCTGATCAAAACATCATGGGTTTTGCAACAAAGAGCTGTTAATTTCTCAAAACAGGGAAATTAACAGTCCCAGAACTAAAAATGTAAAATACATCCAAAGCCAAAGTTCAATGCTCCATAACTGATTCAATTACAGCAGAAGAAAGCATTTTCTAATGAGATCAAAAATAACAAACTGTTAAAGGACAGATTTATTTGTATTTCCAGAATATTCTAATTACTCTTATTTTGTTTATACGCTAAGATTGTAGCTTATATGAATATTGAGAATTCTTTGCTATATGTGGTCAATAGCATACCATGATACTTGTTACTACAACAGTTTTATTCTCCATTCCCGCAGTCTCATTTCCACCAAGGAAATCTGTGGCTGTGACAACCATCTTGTCAACTTCATTCCAGTATCCAATCTGCCAGTTTAACAACACAATTGTTAGATACTTAGTACTGTTTACATCATATACTGTTTACATCATACATCCTTTATGTTGTAAGATAACACTAAACATAAGAAGTCAGTTAAGAAATAGCAAATGTAAGACTGTAGTAAAATCTTCTACAGGAATTTAGAAAGGAAAAGGTGAGAAAGTGAGCATTGGCACTCTTGACATAGTGAGTTTGTGGATTTAATATTGAAAAGAAAGGAAATTATATATTTGGTCCATATCCCTCTAAACCCTTCCTATGCATTTACCCATCCAGATGCCTTTTAAATATTGTAATTGTATCCACCTCCACCACTTTTTCTGGCAGCCCATTCCATACAAACACCACCCTTTTCATGAAAAGGTACCCCTCAGGTCCTTTTTAAATCTTTCCTGCTCACCTTAAACCTGTGCCCACTAGTTTTGGACTCCCCCACCCTAGATTAAGCTACTTCGGACTGATTTTCATAAGTGAAATCATTTTTGCAAAACATCGAAGTTCACTGAAACATTATTAAATGCTGAAGCTAACTTCAATTCAACTCCATGTTCATTTAATCCATGTCAAATGTGCCAACTTGTTTCATAAATCAAATAAACTTGTTTGTGCAGAGTGATCTACATGATCACAATTGAAGTCTTAAAGATATGTTTGAAACCAAAATCTGCTAAGATTCTATTTTTACAGCTGTTTTGTCTTCATGTTCTTAAATAATAGTAAATTTTCAGAACGTACACTTCTTTCTACTTGCTTAACAATTTACTCATTGTCAAGGTTTGTAGCCCTGTCTTGAAAAGCACAGGCTCATGCTCCCCAAGTTCACAACAGATCTACAATGTCTCAACTTGTGTAACACTGATTTCTTGTTTGAAGGAGTAACTCCACCCCATAGAGTGGAGATGATTACATTTCAAGGAGGAACTGCCTTGCTTATTCCAACTATAAACCAAAGAGACTTCCTTAATCCCTTGAAACAGCACTTCAAACAATAAAAATGTGCAATACCCTTTACCAGCTAGTTAATATTATAACCCTTCCTGCACCGTTCTTCAATACAACAAGTTGTAAGTGATACTCTGTTGCCCAGTACGTCCTACAAAATGAGAAAACAAGCACCTAAACCTCAAATATCCATTTTTTAAAAATTCATTCACAGAATATGAGTGTTGCTTGCAGTTCAGCATTTATTAGAACAAAGAACAAAGAACAAAGAAAACTAAAGCACAGAAAAAGGCCATTCGGCCCTCCAAGCCTGCACCGACATGCTGCCCATCATAACTAAAACCCCCCCTACCCTTCTGGGGACCATATCCCTCTACTCCCATCCTATGCATGTATTTGTCAAGACGCCCTTTAAAAGTCACCATCGTATCTGCTTCCACTACCTTCCCCGGCAGCAAGTTCCAGGCACCCACCACCCTCTATGTAAAAGACTTGCCTTGTACATCACCTTTAAAACTTGTTCCTCTTATGCCCCCTAGTAACTGACTCTTACACCCTGGGAAAAAGTTTCTGACTGTCCACTCTGTCCATGTCCTTCATAATCTTGTAGACCTCTATCAGGTCGCCCTTCAACCTCTGTCGTTCCAGTGAGAACAACCCAAGTTTCTCCATACCAGGCAACATCTTGGTAAATCTTTTCTGTACCCTCTCCAAAGCCACCACATCCTTCTGGTAGTGTGGTGACCAGAATTGAACACAATATTCCAAATGCGGCCTAACTAGGGTTCTATGAAGCTGCAACATTACCTGGAAATTTTTAAACTCAATGCCCTGGCCGATGAAGGCAAGCATGCCGTATGCCTTGTTGACTACCTTCTCTATCTGCGTTGCCACTTTCAGTGACCTGTGTACCTGTACACCCAGATCCCTCCGCCTATCAATACTCTTAAGGGTTCTGCTATTTACTGCATATTTTCCATCTGGATTAGACATTCCGAAATGCATCACCTCACATTTTTCTGGATTAAACTCCATCTGCCATCTCTCTGCCCATCACCAACCAATCTATATCCTGCTGTATCCTTTGACAGTGCTCGTCTCTATCCGCAATTCCACCAACCTTTGTGTCATCCGCAAACTTGCTAATCAGACCAGTTACATTTTCCTCCAAATCATTTATATATATTGCAAAAAGCAAACATCCCAACACTGATCCTTGAGGAACGCCACTAGTCACAGCCCTCCATTCAGAAATGCACCCTTCCACTGCTACCTCTGTCTTCTATGTGCATCCTTTATTGCCCAGAGGACAATTAAGAGTCAACCACATTGCTGTGGGTCTGGAGTCAAATGTAGGTCCAACTAGGTGAGGATTACAGTCATCTTTCGTCAAGGACAAGTGAACAAGATGGGTTTTTCTGACAACCAGCAACGTCAGATTGCAAATGTAACTCCTTGCTTCAAGAAAGGAGGCAGGAAGCAGAAAACTCAGGGCAGTTAGATTAACATGTTTTCAGAAAATGCTGGAATCTATTACTAAAGAGCTTATAGTAGGGCACTTAAAATCCCAGTGCAATCAGGCAGTCAACATGGTTTTGTGAAGGTGAAATCATGTTTGAATGACTTATTAAAGTTCTTTGAGGAGGGAACAAGGAAGGTTGGTAAAGGAGTGCATTTGTTTGCATTTCCAGAAGGCATTTCATGAAGTCCACATTAAATGTGACCGCATAAAATCAGTGCCCATGGTGTAGGGAAGTAATATATTAGCATGGATAGTGGATTGGTTTAGCTTATTGGAAGCAAAAAGGTTAGCAAGATGAAATGAGTATGGTGCCAGAGGAATCAGTGCTGGGGATTCAACTAATTACAATCTATATTAATGACTTGGATTAAGTGATTGAATGTCTGGTTGTTAAACTTGATGGCACAAAACTAGGTAGGAAAGTAAGTTAAGAAGGGAACATAAGGAGTTTGATGCATGGGGAGATCTGGCTCTCCTGTTACATGAATTACAAGAATGCAGGTGCAGCAAGCGATTAGGAAGGCACATGGAATGTTATCATTTTTTGAAGCAGAACGGTATATGTAAGGTGTACTGGCAATTTGTTAGACCACAGCTACTGCACTCTATACAACATTAATATTTTTAAGACAGTACATAGTTACATTAATCAGTTCTCAGAAAGTTCAACTGACTGATTCATGAGATAGCGGATTAATGCTAAGAGGCAAGATTGAAGAGCCTGATCCGATATCCATTGGAGTTGAGAAGGCTGAGAAGTGATGGTATTGGAAGATATAAGATCTTTTCAGGAACCTAACAAGGTTGATGCTGAAAGCATGTTTCCCCTTGTAGCTGGGACATAGTTTAAAATTCAGGAGGTAGGGAGAACATTTTCTCAAAGGTGTTTGGGGGTTGTTGAAACTCTCTTTCTCAGAGAGCAGTGGGGGCAGATTCATTGCATTTTTTCAATGTAAAGGGAGATAAATTCTCAACTAACAAGCAACTCAAGCATTTCAGGAGTTAGCAGGAAAGTGGAGCTGAGACCACAAACTGATCAGCCAAGAATCTTATAGAAAATTGGAACAGCCAAGTTTGTATGTTTGACGCAGAATTGCTAGCCAGAGCTGAAGCCAGTCAAACAATTCAGATTTTGTTCCTTCTTTAAATGTGCCAATAGCAACATAATAAATGTTCCATCAGGAAACGACATGAGTCGCTCACAAGAAGTTCCTGGAATTTGAAGAAATAATTGATCATGGCACAATTCATAATTGGCATCTAAAGATCCATACTGGAAGAGGATTCACCTCTTCCAAGGCATCAATAAGTTACCAATAGATTATTGATATTCAAAGAGCTATTCTGAAAAAAATGTCATATAGATTGGCCAGATATAGCACTGTTACCTTGCGGGGACCATTGTTTTTGAGTTCCATGATATTAACTGTATAATTGACTCTTCTTCCAAATTGATCAAACTGAATATTTCCAGTTAAACCATCAATGCGAACCTATAATAGGAAATGAGGAAGAAATAAAATTATTCAACTTCTTGTGAGGCATAATTTAACAAGTTATGTTGTCAAATTTTAACAACTAATTGCATTGTCAATAAAAGCATTCTGCAGCATTCAATTATCGGGTTAGATATGGAATGTTACCATGATGAATACATGTTGGCAATGTAATTATTGCATAGAATTCATTTTTTAAAAGAAAATTGGCTCCTTTTACAATGTTGGTGCTGAAACATAAAGAACAAACAGCACTAATACCCCTTGGCCGCTTGCAGTAAATTGAGCTTCTATTACCCAAAATCCAACGTGAAAGTGGATCTGACAGTGACAAAAAACTCTTCTGGGAAATACCACTTAGAAATAAAATAGCTTTGGACCACAGCAGTCCCTTATATTTCACAATGCAGAATAAAACTGACAACCCAGCTCAATCATTACATGTTTTGACAGTTCCCATTAAAGGTATTAGCCAAGTGACAAGGAACTGATGAGTATAGGAGTTTAGGTGACAGATTTTTTAAAGATTATAACCTGTAGTGAAGAAAATGTATTCAGGCTAGATCTAATTCAGTGAATACTGATTTTTGCATTGGATGATTACTGAGTAATATAACAGTCAATCAGTCTGGATTTTTTTATCACATCACATAAACAGTTTCTAAGTTTCTCTGCCAGTAAACACTTGCAATCTCCCTAGACAAAAGCTGTGGAAGTGCCTTCAGGAGATGGACTGCAGAGATTTAAGAAGGTTTCACAGGACAATCTCAAGAGTAAGTAAAAGGAGGTAGCAAATGCTGGTCTTGCCAGCAATGCCCACATTCTGAATGTGAATTACAGAAATAACATATGGTAAGCAGCAGAACAGCCTTTATCCTAGTTGAAGAATTACGTCTCTAAATACAAAGCAGATAATACTTTTAAAAGATTTTAGCATACGCAATCTGTAAATTGTTTTCAAAGAAGTGCCAGTTTATGAAAATTATGGTCCAAGTTCAAAGAAACCATGGGATAGGAATGACTGCAATGGAAATGAATATCAGACATTGTTTTTAACAGAGGGCCAACCCAATATGAGCTATTTTGTGCCACTGCCAAAATGATTTCCACCTCATGTCATAATTTGTATATTTTAAATACTTCTGCTTCTTAAAAACCAAAAGATACTTACTAATTTTAGCGCTCTTTCTATTTCGATTCCCTGTCCCCAGGGTACGGCGGGATTAGCAAGACAATCTCCAGTACTACCTCTCCTAGAGATGTCAATTCGCTGCTTGCGTAAATAGCGGAATGCTTCAGTCATCACTTGAACGGCATCATAGGTCAAAGCAGAAGTATACTGTAAAACAACAGATTGATAGAGAAAGAATTTGCACCTTTTATGATTTCCAGATGTACCAAGGTGTTTTACAGCCCTTGAAGCACTTCCTAAGGCATAGGCACCGCTGCTACGTAGGCAGTTGTGAGAGAATATTTGAACGCAACAAGTTTCCACAAGCAGCATTGAGATAACTGATGAAATGATGGTGTGAGTTCTGAGGAAGCTTAGTGGATAAGACACAAAAGAGAAAATCACAAATCATGTGCTGGGCTAATCTCCTTAGGTTCTCCTTAAGCCACAAAGTTTCACCTTGAAAAACAGATAGCATGGATTATGAAGTACAGATATGAGCAATAAGTCAGATCTATGAAGTTCAAGTATGAGCCAGACCTACTCAACAAGGAATCAAGTTCCTGTACATCTCTTCATTTTACTATAATCTACATTTCAGATATACAACTGGCAACAATCAAATTAAGAATCAACAATTGATTTTCTGCAACTAGGTAGAACAACATTTTTATGCAAATAATGTTGGTCTTGCTACTTTCCTGTTAATGCTTGGAAGTAGAGAGGTACCTGCACAAAAATTTAAAATGTTTTGCTCACATACTACCAGAGCTCCATTCATTCAAATTTTCAAAAGTTATACGGTCATACAGCATGGAAACAGACTCTTCGGTCTAAATAGTCCACACCGACCACATTCCCAAACTAAACTATTCCCACTTACCTGCATTTGACCATATTACCCCCAAACCGTTCTTATTCATGTACTTATCCCAATGTCTTTTAAATGTTGTAAATGTACCTTCAGCTACTACTTCCTCTGGCCATTGATTCCACTCAATAACCACTCTCTGTGTAAAAGTGTTGCCCCTCGTATCCTTTCCAAATTCTCTTGACTCACCTTAAAAATATGCCCCCTTGAACTCTCCTGCCATTGAGAAAAGACCATTTCTATTCACTTATCTACACCCTTCATGATTTTATAAACCTCTATAAGGTCACCCCTCAACCTCCTATGCTCCAGCGAAAAAACTCCCAGCCTACGAAGCAAATCCCTATAATTCAAATATCCAGTCCTGGCAACATTCTGGTAAATCTTTTCTGAACCCTCTCCAATTTAATAATATTCTTCCTACAGCAGAACCACACACATTACTCCAGAAGAGATTTCCTGTACAACCTCAACATGACATCCCAACTCCTATACTCAATGGTCTGAGCAATGAAGGCAAGCATGCTAAATGACTCCTTAACCACGCTTCTACCTGTGATATAAATTTCAAACAGCCCTTTTCCTGCAATCATAAGAGGTGCAACACCTGCCCCGACACCTACCCTCTCACTTCCAACCAAGGCCCCAAAAAACTCTTCCAGATCCAGCAGAGATTCACCTGCGCTTCATCCAACCTGATCTATTGCATCGCTGCTCCTGATGTGGTCTCCTCTACATCAGGGAGACCAAACGCAGACTTGGGGACTGGTTCACGGAGCATCTGCGCTCTGCATGCATCAATCAACCCAACCTTCCTGTTGCCATCCATTTTAATTCTCCTCCCAGTCCCCCGACAACATGTCCAGCCTTGGCCTCCTCCACTGTCGGAGTGAGGCCAAACATAAACTAAAGTAACAACGCCTGATATTTTGCCTTGGGAGGTTACAGTCCACTGGCCTCAATATTGACTTCACCAGCTTCAAAATCCCTCCACCCCCAGCCTTATCCCATGTCCAGCCCTCACCTTCCCCCTCACCTCCCTGACCTGACCTAATCTGTCCATCTTCCTACACACCTATCCGCTCCACCATTCCCATGGACAAATCACAATATTCCTACCTGCATCCACCTATCACCATCTTCCCCCAGCCCCACCCCCTCCCTCTGTTTATTTCTGGGCTCCTTTCCCCCTCCCCAGTCCTGACAAAGGATTTCGGTCCGAAATGTTGACCTTCCTGCTCCTTGGATGCTGTCTGACCTGCTGTGCTTTTCCATATATACACTACCCAAAACTCTACCATTAAGTGTATAGGTCCTGCCCTGGTATATTTTAACAAAATGCAATACCTCACATTTATCCAAATTAAACTCCATCAGCCATTGCTCAGTCCATTGACCCAACTGATCAAGATCTCTTTGTAATTTTAGATCACCTTCTTCACTACGAACTATATTTAGACAGTTAGGAACAAGCAGTGTGGGGTAATCCATATGGAATCCTTAGCTCTGTTCAAGAACAATTTGAAACAAGCATAGCACTGCTTCTCTTGAGTGTAGAGGCTTAAAGGTTTCTATTATTCACTTCCTTACTGTGAAGATACTGAAATGTTTGCCAGTGCTAAAAGCCACATATCAATTTCACTTCCAATACTTCCCTTTTCTAGTCCACAGTCCAAAAACTAAAGATAATTAAAAAGCAATCTTTACAAGTTCAAAGGCAAAAGCCCATTGTGACAATAGCCAGGAAAACACTATCTTGTCACATCCCTGCTGTGGCAGGAACAAGGTCCACAGGCACAAAATGTGCACTCCAATACAGAGTGCCATGGTTGTGAGAAAGTTAGTCAGCTAAGCTGATATGTCATTCCAAGAATTTTTTTATGCTCACAACAGAGGGAAAACCCTTCACTAAAATGCACTATCCAAGAAAATAAGGGTGGAATTTTATAGGTTTATGAGTGATATAGAAATAACGTGAGATGTATGGCATAATCAGGCAACCAGCATCTTTGATACTGTGAATGTCTTGCTCCATCTTTCATGCTTTTCACAAGCAACATGACAAGATTCTCACAAAGTGGCAGTGAGGTGCTTATTAAATGTTTAATGTTTTAACGAAGATCTGTAGCTCAGGTTGCGGCTGGAGTTGTTGGTTGGTTCACCAAGCTGACTGGTTTTTGTGCAAACGCTTCACCTCCTTCTAGGTGACATCATCAGTACTGTGTAGCCTCCATTGAAGCGCTGTTGTTCTGTCCTACTCTGAATTTATATGGTCCAGTCTGTCATGGTGGGCAGTCTTGTTTCTGATTTTGTACTATTATTAAATGTCTTCTTACTACCACAACTCTCCTTGTAAAGATCTAGACTCCTAATTACCAAATTTGCCAAACAAATTAGACATCAGGAAATCTCAACAAGGAAATGAGAGCATGTAGCTATCAGATTCAGCTTAGCACTTTCTCCGAGCAACCCATATGTTGGACACTGAGATGTGCAGGTTAGGTGAATTGGCTATGCTAAGTTGCCCATAGTGTTCAGGGATGTGTGGATTGGGTGAATTACAGGGGGGAAGGTCTGGGTGGGATGCTCTGAGGATCAGAGTGGACTTGTTGGACCGAAGGGCCTGTTTCCACACTGTAGGGATTCTATGATTCAATGAAACAACATCTTATGCATTATCAATGGGCATCAGCAACATGCAACCTTCATCTGTGGACATTGTATCCAGCACGTGCAAATGCATCATGACCATCATAGCATTTCTCCAATTATCTGGCTTACAGATTTGCATTGCAAGGCGCACCAGCATCCAGGCTTATGAAGCCCACAACAGGGATACTTTGCGCACGAGGATAGGCACCCAGCTCAAGGATTGGATCAGATTGAATCTCAGGGCTGCTTGCTTGCACTCTTAGCTAACACTCATTTTCAGCCCATCTGCAAGTTCACACCATCTATGCCTCGTATTGCCTTGACTGTTAGTGTGTTGAAAGATCAGCCAGAGCCAAAGCCTTTCACTTCTGCCCTTTTAAGGAGTTGTTTAGTACAGACATAAGGTTGCCTGTCATGCCTGTCAGCATTGCACAATCCTGGGATGGTTAGGGTTGGACAGCACACTGAGACACAAGGCTTATTACCTGCAGCTGTTGGAGGCATGTTTGACAATGCTGACAGCACATTCATTCATTCAATTGGCCATGTCAGAAACTGGTGAAGGATTGTCCTCAGTCCAGTCACTGGTGGTGGTGGGGGGCTAGTGCGTTCTGTACGTCAGCGGGTCCAGCTCTGGCAGTCATGCACACCACCCAAACACAGTGCAAGGGCTTCTACAAGGTCAGGGCATCTGTCCCAGAATGGTCCTGGGCTCTTCAGCAATCAGTCCTGTGGGGCCAGCACAAACAGTCAGGAGAATTGTGTATCTTATTCAGGAAGCTGTAAATACAGTAGTCAGGGGTCCAGTCAGTCATATCTAGATACTGTTCGTTGAAGTAAGTCAGAGATCTGGGGCGAATGCAGTCTGGCACGTGTCTATTAATCAATCATTAAAGTCGAAGAAATGGGGGAACCTGTAGGGGCAGCAGGTGGTGAACGATAGAAGGGACAGTGGAGTCAAAGCTGAGAGAAGAAAGCATCTATATTAGTGGCAATTAAGATTGTGATGAGGGAAATTTCAAGTTGAATGGGAGATGTTTGGAACAATTTTAGAGAATAACATAGGCTGCAGGGTGAGGGGGTGTGGCCATTGTGGGAGGGTTGGGGTTATTGTGACTATCACTGTGACCTCCACAGATGGAGTGCAAACAGCAGGCTGGGCATTTGCATGGTGTAATGCTAGAGTTCAGGGAGCAGGGAGAACAGTTGTGGAGAAAGTTTAATCCAATTGGTTTCCATGTTGGGGGATGGGACAAAATGGACTGGTGGAAGGGGGGTGAGTTTACCTGGCGACCAGGTGGTGCCCAGTGCTGATGGTGTCTGGGACGATTTGCATCTTCACCTTTTACTTTTCCTTGTCTACATGTGAAGTGTTCCCTAAAAATGACTGGAACAAGACCCAGGGTGAGCAGAGCAAGTATCAGTTTGATGGGCAAAAGCTGAACGCTGCAACATTTTAACAACGAAAACAAGAAGCAGCCTTTTGCAAAACTACACTGGATTTACAATCATTGCATCACCCGTTTCATATGCATTCAAATTGAGGATGGTTGGTATCAGTTACTGGTGAAACACAACTTGAATGATGTGAATTGAATTGAATGATTTAGTGTCACTTGTATGTAACTAATAAATGCAGTGAAAAGTGTAACATGTCACCATGCTGCGGTAACATTTTGAATTACAGAAGATATTAAAATATAACTAACTAAAAACAGAGTTCTTCCTTCCTTCTTGTGCTCCACTTGACAGTTGGGGAAGGGGTGTCTCCACAATGGGCTCCGTGTCCACCAATGCCCTTGCATCACGGTCCATTCCAGGAATCCCGCCCCAGGGCCACCATCGCCACTACTGCTCCACTGCCAGGTGTACCACACTGGGCCTACCACGTTGCTGCTGTTGCAAAAGCCGCTCCCGTTGATCCACCAAGAGTACCAATTGAGGCCTACTACATTGCCTCAACTGAAGCTCAACATGCCGATTCTGACGCCAACCGTCTTCTCCACCAACCACAGAGGCCATCCTGCAATCACTGCCATCTTGAAAGTGAGTGCTGTCGCCACCACTTCGAGTCCAGCACTGGTGGGCCCACCAATGTCAAAGTTTCCACACTCCTGCACCATCTCTTGCAATTGAGCCCACACTCGCTGTCGGCACAAGCTCTTAGTGGGCTCGCTCTCTCCAATAAGCTGACTCTTGCTCCTGTTGCTGCACATACTCAGGACACTGAGCACGCTCTCACCCTACCAAAGATGTCGACAAGGCTTTTAAAGAGAGAAAGAAAATTTACAGAGCAAAGTAAAAGAGCAAAAGAAAAGCAAAAGAAAAAAGGAAGCACACACAAGCAGCCAAGCCCTGGACCAGAAGTTCAGGGGTAGTGTTGCTACTTTGCTGCCAGCTTGGAAAGGAATTTCCTACATGCCATTGGTGGTTGCAAATTGAACCTTGAACAGCTCAGTAATATTGAAGTCATCAGCAATGATGATGTGAAAAGTCAGAGTTGGCTGACGGGAAACCACTATTAATTCCATCTCATACAGTCCTGCATGAGCCACACAAGTTCAAGTCCTCTGTCATGTAATTGTCCCAATTGCGCTGAGTGTAGCGTGAGGCTCAACGTTTGATATAGGTGAAGGGTTTAGAGGATGGTGTTGCTCTGCAGGCAGCCCCTTTTCAACGGCATGTGACGGTCACGGCCAGAGCACACCTTCATCAAGTGATTGCACACTCTGAGGCAGAATGTGGATATCCAATGCAGATATCTCCTCTGTTATCCATGTCCAGCATTTAGATGCCAGGATGTGGACACTATACCTGAGGAAGGAGCTGAGCTTTGAAAGCTTGCGTTTTCAAATAAACCTGTTGGACTATAACCTGGTGTTGTGTAATTTTTGACTTCATTTGGATGGTTCAACGCCAATGACTGTTCTGAGACCTAAGAAATTCTTTCACTCCTGTGCCTAATTGAGTCCTTACCACCGAGACGGAAGGGCTCTGCTGTAAATGAAATATTGCTCACTGTGACTGCCTACGTAAGAAGGTGAATGCAGGAGGAGCAAGAACAATGCAAGCCCAGGAGCAGCAGGAGGCCCCGAGAAGGAGCACCCAGTTCAGGGGAGCTCACAGTTGCAGTGTCCCTTAGTAAGCGTGCAGTCATTCAATTTGTCTAGAATTTTCCAGCCCAAAGTCTATTTCCTGGCATGAGCAAGACACAGTGCCAACACAAATGCTCCAAATATCCAGGGACCCGAGGGCTGCAGGAGTGGGCGGCTATCCTCTCCCAATGGCTGTGAAGGTGCTAAACCTCTACGTGACTGAGTTGTTCCAGCGAGCAATAGATGGCCTGTATGGGATCTCTCAGTCATGCATCCATCAATGCAGCAGGACAGTTACCAAATCCATCTGTAAAAGGTACACAGGTTCACTTTACTCCCCCAAGACAAAGTCAGCACTATGACCTGGGCAATAGGTTAGGGTGAAAAAACCCACTAGACCTGGCGACAAAATCTTCCAAAACATTCAACACAACTCAAAAAATACCAAAAAACCTGAATTTCAGACCTGAGATATCAGAAAGTGAGGAAATCACCTTCCTTGGAGGAACTGAGGAATTAGAAAACCAACACTAGAGTGGTACTATAGAGATTAATAGAAACCCTATCAATTCTAACATAGAAACAGGAGCAGCTGTCTCAGTGCTATGAGGTAAAATGGTACAATTAGATAGAATTGCAACTTCTATCAAATGGACTGAAACTCAGGGATCTTTTGGCTGAAGTTCAAAGGCCAACTAACTGTAACGTTAATATGTGAAAGCAGAGAACATAGAAACAGCATTGAACACTCTATAAAATCCAGAACCAGGAATGCTCACTAAGCAGGAAAACGTGCAGATCTGAAAGTGGTTTCAAAGAAGATGAAATTGGTGAAAAGGATTAAAACAATAAATTCAGAATAAAATTCCCAAAATTGTAGAAAGGCTTAGGCAAACTGAAAACTGCATGCCACATCATGTTCAGAGTAGATGCAAAATCCATTTGTCTGCTTCTGCGCAGGAAAATTCCATACTAACTTCTGAAAAAATGTGAGAAGAGAACGAGAGGCATTTCTTCAATAAGGGCTTATTTTGGTAATAGTCAAATCAATGTAGTGATGTTTTGATATGATAACTGTTCAAAAACCAAAAGGTCTAAGAGAATTTATGGTAGCCGTAGTCAATTGAATAAGACTGAAGGATGTGAAATACATAAGACTATAGGATATAGGAGTAAAATCAGGCCATACAGCCCATTCTGCTCCACCATTCAATCATGGCTGATATATTTCTCAACTCCTTCTCAAGAACCTATCTATCTCTGTCTTAAATGCACTCAATGACTTGGCCTCCACAGCTGTCTGTTGCAATGAGTTCTGTAGATTAACCACCCTTTGGCTGAAGAAATTCTTCATCATCTTAAGAGGGTGGTTAATCTGTGGAAAGACTTCAGAAAATGGTTTATATCTCTATTCCTCCTAACATAACCTCACACTTTCCCACATTGTTTTCCATTTGCCACTTCTGAAAAGTCTAATCACTGCCTCATGATATCCAATGGTCTTACCATCACTCAACACCCCACTATCAACATCCTGCAGGTTACCCCTGATCACAAACTGAACTGGACTAGCCATATAAATAGTGACTACAAGAGCAGGTCAGAGGCTAGGAATATTGCAGCAAGTAGTTCACCTCTTGACTCCTCAAAGCCTGTCCACTATCTACACACACAAGTCAGAAACCTCACTTGCCTGGATGACTGCAGCTCTAACAACACCTAAAAAGTTTGATGCCAGGCAGGACAAAGCAGCCCAGTTGATTGGCACCACATCCACAAACATTCAGTCACTCCACCACTGATGCTCAATAGCAGCAGTGTGTACTATCTACAAGATGCACTTCAGAAATTCACCAAGTATCCTTAGACAGTACCTTCCACACCCTTGACCACTACCATTTAAAAAGATAAGGTATCAGATGTATAGGAACAACATAATCTGCAAGATCCCCTGCAAGCCACTCAGAATACCATCTTGGAAATACATGTTACAATTTCTTCACCATTGCTGGGTCAAAATCCTGGAAAAACCTTGTGGGTCGACCTACAGCATATAGGCCGCATTGGTTTAGACAACTCACCATTGCCTCCTCAAGGGCAACAAGGGACAGACAATGAATGCTGGCCCAAACAGCAATATCCATGCCCCTTGAATGATTTTTGTAAAAAGTGCCATTTGGGCATTACTCTTTTAACTGCCTATTCTTTGTGATTATGTTGACATCAAAGATGTTCCAGAGGACAAAGAGGAATCAGAGCATATAAGATGAAAGATTGACGCTAAGTGAGAAATAAGAGTTTTTAAACTCCACAATCAAGTTTTTTAGGTTACATTGTGTAACCAATTGGAATCACAACTAATCACAAAAACAAAGGCTACAAAGGATTTTCCACCACCCAGGACTGTAAAAGAACTGCAGAGGTTCTATCTAAATGGGCAAGTTTCTACCTCACCCAGCCTCAGATCAATAGGATCTTAAAGCAACTCCTAAGGCAAAACCACATACAGATCATCATCAAAAACAAACCTTTAAGGAGATAAAAGAGATGTTGATATATTCTAAGATCTTTGCTCACTATAAATCTGTGCTACCCACCACTGTAACAGCCGATGTTCCAGAGTCAAAGAAATGGCAGCAGAAGACCAGTTATTCATCATGATCTCTAACAGAAACTGAACAGAGAAATGTGGTCACAGAACAAAAAAGCCCATGCAACTATGTGGGTATGTGAGAGATTTTCTGACTATGTTCTCATTTACAGTTGAAGATTGAAACAGACTATTAGTCACAAAACAACTTTATAAATACAAAAGAAATTGCTAAGATGCTGCCTAGAATCCAACAAGAGGCTGATGTGATATAATACCATTGCTCTTTGTTAAGAGAGTGTTTTAATCCATTACATAATCAAAAATACTTCTAATTATCCGCAACAGGAAGACATGACCTTCAGCAATTTTTCTTTAAACACGAGATAAATTGAAAACACAGAAAAGGTGGTAAGGAAAAAAACAACAGCTCCAAAGAATACAAATTTTCCATGCTGGAGGAGGAGAAGGGAAGAAGAATTAGATGACCAAGTCAAAGGAGGAACAGTCACTTTTGAAGGAAAAGTCTGAAGAAGGCAGATCGCCAATAACCTCCATAAGAACTCCACACTAGATTGTGTAAAGACTGATAAAATGCTATATGGAAAAAACACTTGGGGGAGTTGCAGTGTAAAGTATTAACTCCTGGGAATGTACACAAGAAGATAACACAGTATAGAGCTGGAGGAACACAGCAGGCCAGGCAGCATCAGAGGAGCAGGAAAGTTGACGTTTCGGGTCAAGACCCTTCTTCAGACTTCCTTTTCTGATGCTGCCTGGCCTGCTGTGTTCCTCCAGCTCCACACTGTGTTATCTCTGACTCCAGCATCTGTAGTTCTTACTATGTCTGATTGAGTATGTACACAAGATGCTGGATCACCAATGATGTCATGGTTACGTGAAGCACACAATAATGATGAGACTCTTGAAAAGAAACAACAGCTCAGACCTTGTGCAGAGTGGTCATGTTAGCATGCTATGAATAAATACTTGCTTTAAAAAATAAGAGCCAACAGTCAAACGATCACTCTATCTTAGAGTAAGACCCCATAAACATTGCCAAGAATTGCAACCAACAACAGAAACTAAGCTGTGATGAGCAAGACATCGTTGAGTAAGTGTCAGTGGACAGCAGCTTCACCTCTCCTTAGTTTGCTGATGGTTGAGACTAGACTGAAGAAATTACAACTAACTAAATGGGATTAGTTCTGCTCCTTTGAACGGAACATTCCTGGGCAGTCTTCCAACTGTGAAGTCAATCCCATTGTTGTAACTGAACAAGAACTGCTTGGCTGGCTAAAGGTGCAGCTAGATCTGGATTACAGTGGAAGCAAATTACAGGAACCAGATAAACACACCGTACACTGGCAAGTAGTAGTAATACTTCATTTTGCATATGTATATTACCTTCTATAAAAGTATGAATCCAACGTAATCTGATTCACACAAAGTACTTGGATTAAACCTGAAATTTCCTTTTCTAGGTCATTCAATCTCTCATTTAATTAAATAAAAACTCAGCTGTGAACAACTAGAGTAGATGCTTTTTTAAAATGAATAATTTTTAGCCCTAAAAATCCCTTTTATTATTTATCCATGGAAGATGTGTCATGAGAAAAGTCAACTTCTACTGCATATTATTGTCAAGGGCAGAATCTGGTTAGAGTTAATAAGTACTCAAGGTGTCACGACATTGTTGGTGCATTTTATAGACTATCAACTAATGGGAAAGATACAAAAGGACCAAATTTGTAGGGAATTGCAAGGAAATTATTGAAATGCAGATGATCCTGGAGGGCATTAATGATTCTAATACTGCCAGGATAATTATAAATGTAGAGAACAAAAAGAGAAAATAGTTTCCGAAATGTGTTCACAAAGATATTCTTGACTAGTACGTTTCTAGCCTTGTAAAGGAAGCCCCATTACTAGATCTGTCTCTGAGGCAGGAATTTAGTCAAGTGGATCAACTGTCAGCAAGGAACACTTGGGGACAGCGAGGTTTCAATTAGTTATTGAGAAATATAAGGAACAACCATGAATAAAAATATTTAATTGGAGGAGGACCAATTTGAGTCAGCTAATGATGGACCAATTGTAGATAAATTGAAATCAAAGATTGCCAGCAAAACTGTAGAAGGAATAATGGGCTGACTTTAAAGTGAAGAAGAAAAGTCATACTGAACTTGAGACATTAACTCTGTTTCTCTCTCCACAGATGCTGCCAGACCTGTTGAGTTTCTCCAGTAGTCTCTGTGCTTGTTTCAGACCCAGCATCTGTAGTGTTTTATTTTTATTTCAAGAGGAGAAAGTTAATTATAGATGAGGTATATTCCCTTCAGGAAGAAACATAGGACAAACAAATCCAGAGCTTCAAGGATGACTAAAGAAATATAAATTAAAATGAAGCAGTGAAAGGATGTGTATGACAGATATCAGGTTGATAATGCAAGTGAGAATCACACTGAGTGAATCATACTCAAAGAGTTTGAGAAGGAAAGCGAAAAAAAGAAATAAAAGAGGGAATAAAAACGTATAAGAAATGACTGCCAGCTAACATGAAAGGAAATTCATATGCTTAGGATTGGCAATTAAACACTAAATGGCTAGTGAGAAGAGGATTGGATTTGACTTGGGATAAAAAGGGAATCTATGCATGGACTGAGGAACTAAGTACTGCCAGAGTCATAGTGAATAAGAAGATAGTTGAGATAGTGGATGGGCTTTAAATTGAAATCAGAGGTATTTTAAAGACTTGTTCACTTAACGTTAAGACAACAAAACCAAATGGAAAGCATCCAAGTAAGTTGAGGGAAGTAAGAGAAGAAGCAGCTGAGGTACTGGCCATAATCTAAGCATCCTAAAATGCATTATAGGAGTGGTTGGTGCCAGAAGACTGCAGAATTTTAACCTTTATTCAAGAAATGGTGTAAAGATAAACACAGGGAACACTGGCCAGTCAGTTTAAACTCAATGATGCAACAAAGTTAAGAAATAATAACCCATGACAAAATTAATATTCTTTGGGATATCTGTAGATTAATTAAGGACCACAACATGGATTTTTTAAAGGCAAAGCCTGCTTAACCAACTTGATTGAGTTTCTTGATAACATAACAAAGGGCTTAAATGAGGCTAGTGAAATTAATATGGCACACAGAGACCTCCAGAAGATGCTTGAATAATGTGTTACATAATGGGTTGGCTAGCGAAACTGGAACCTATGGAGTACGAGGTATAATAGCAGTGGTGTGAGTGACAAGCAATGAATAGTGTCGGTGAACCGTGTTATTTTAGACTGGAAAATAACCAGCGGGTCTTTTCAGAGATCAGTGCAAGACCAATACATTTGTTGATATGTATTGAGAACTTATAAATGTAGATTTATAACACATAACATAAAAAAGGAAACGTGCAAAACTTAGATGTAATGTGCACTGTTAGGAGGACAGACTTCAAGATGACATAGACAGGCGGTGAAATGTCAGGTAATATAAAACAAAAGGTAGTAAATTGCAGGTGGGGGAGGAGGTTGAGAAAGCAATTGAAAATGCATACAGGATTTTAATCTTTATAAACAGAAGCATAGAGAGCAAATGCCAGATTTTCGTAAGCTATATAAATACGGCTTTGGTATCAACTGAAGTACTGTGTCTAATCAATTTATGCACTGTCCTATATTTCTGAAGGATTGCAGGCTTTGGAGAGAATGCAGATGATGTTCACAAGACTGAATTCAGGGATGAAAGGCTTCTGTTACACAGATAGAGTGGGCAAGCTGGGGTTATCCTTCTTGGAGAAGAGAAGGTTGACAGAAGGATAGATATAAATGTCCAAAATAATTTGGGGTCTGCAGAGTTGTTTGAGAGAAATTGTGCTTGTTATTGTAAGGATTGAGAGAAGATTTAAAGGTAAAACAATCAGACATCATAAGAAAACTGTTCTTTTTTTTACACCGAGTGGTTGGGATTTGGAATGCACTGCCTAAGAATGTGATCAGTGCAGATTCAGTTGTGTCTTTGAAAGGGAATTAGATAGGCATCTGCAGAGGCATAAAGTCTGCAGGGCAATGGGAAAAGGGCAGGTGACCGAGACTAGCTAAATTGCTCTTGCAGAGAACCGAAAGGACCTTCACAGACCAAATGGCCCCTCTCTGTCTTGTAATAATTCTACAATTCTCTTGATTTCCTTTAAAAAAGTGCAGGCCTGCTGGTGTCTTAACTACAAGTGAGTGGCTTGTCAACCTATTTCTTGGGCAAAGAATAACTATATTGCTGTAGGTCTGAAGTTACATCTCAACCTGGTAAGGATGGCAGAGTTCCTTCCCTAAAGGACAGTCTGGTATTTGCATGGTCACCAGCACAGATTTATTCAATTACATTTAAGTTCCACCCAGGTAGAATTCTAACCCTGATCTCCAGATCATTAGGTTGATGGTTTTATACCTGTAAAATCATTAAGTTAAAGTGGTTCCTTGGTAATTATGCACTGTGACTGATTAAGATGTTTGATTACAATACAAGAATTAGGTTTTGTTCTCATTTCAAGTCTGTAACTGTAAAGATTAATCAAGCTTTCAAATCAGGGGTCAGGAATTTTCTAAGAGTCATAGCAACTCTGCAGACAGGATGGCAAGAAATTCCCAGATCTGAATGTCTTGACGCTATGTTCACCAAAAGCTTCTCTGTATCAGTGACAGGTTGAAAAATACTCAAACTGTAAAGCTACTTAAATCTCCAAACTTTTAAGAATTAAAAACATTGGCCTGCCTATCTCTGTGAGAGATGAAATTATGTCTGGTTTAGCATTTACACTACCTGTTTGGACAATAGTCTAAGGGCTCTCTCTTGTAATCATCAATGTTTGGCTATATTCCACATGCTATAACTATCTGAGCAGCTGGTCCTAAACTCACAACTTAAATTACAACTCAATGGGTTATTAAAGGATTAAATGCATTTGATATGTGATTGTGAATACATATGTGATTAAATATTTCAGAAGACTTAAAAGTTTTGAATAGTTATAGAGATGTATAGCATGGAAACAGACCCTTCGGTCCATACCGACCAGATATCCTAAATTAATCTAGTTCCAACTGCCAGCATTTGGCCCATATCCCTCTGAACCCTTCCTATTCATATACCCATTCAGATACCTTTTAAATGTTGTAATTCTACTGACCTTCACCACTTCCCCTGGCAGCTCATTCCATACATGCACCACCCTCTGTGTGGAAAAGTTTCCCCTTAGTTCCCTTTTAAATAATTCCTCTCTCACTTTAAACCTATGCCCTCTATTTTTGGACACCTCTATCCTGGGAAAAAAGACCTTGGCTATTCACCCTATCCAGCCCCTCATGATTTATAAACCAATATAAGGTCACCCCTCAGCTTCCAACATTCCACATAGTGAAGGCTGAAATAGTTACTTAAACTTTTATTTTACTTCATTTCAATGTGGCTCTTGTGCTCTTCCTGTGGTGAATACTCGGCAAGTTAGGACAGAGAGTGTCACAACAAAAGGTAGCAGGTGTCCTGAATTGTCATGCATTGGCATTGAGTTAGGACAATAGAAAGGGATGAGAGAAGTTCGGGAAACTAGAATGTGGAAATGGTTTTAAGAAATGATGGAGGCAAGATGTCACTTGTGGGAGTAGTGTACAGGTCCTCTATCGTCACCGTATAGTAGGATGAAATGCAAAAGAAGAAATAATAGTACCTTGTTTGAGAAGCATACTGATAATTAATGGAGCTTTTTATCTACATATCAACCGGTTTAGTTAGTTGAGGTAGAGGTAGCCTGCATGGGGAGTTCCACAGGGACTATTCCCTCTGGGACATCCTGGTACGCTCTTCCTTCAATCTCAACATCCCCCCACCCCACAGCCCCACGGCACCTTCCCCTGAAACTGCCAAAGGTGTAACACCTGCCCATTAACCTCCTCCCTTCTCAGTATCCAAGGGCCTAAACATAGCTTCCAGGTGAAGTAGCACTTTACCTACATTTCACACAATCTAGTCTACAGCATTAACTGCTCACAACGTGATCTCCTCCACATTGGGGAAACAAAGTGTAGATTGGGTGACTGCTTCGCAGAAAGACCCTGAGCTACCTATTGCCTACCACTTTAATACACCACCCTGTTCCCTGTCTCAGACTCATTGCAGAGTTCCACCAAAGTTCAGTGCAAGCTGGAAGAACAACACCTCATTTTCCACTTGGGGACCCTGCAGCTCTCTGGACTCAATATCAAATTCAATAATTTTAGAGCCTGAACTGTCCTATGTCCTAGCCCCCTATCCCACACACACCAGGCCTTGTTATCACATAGCCTGCCATTACACACTACCTATTGTTAACCACCAACAGTCTCCATTAACAGCCATTCACTCTCCTAGCCCAGATCATTATCCACTCCTTTGTCTGTCCAACTGTTCTTCACTCTCTTTGGGCTCTATCCCCACCCATCATTTATTCCTTACCCCCTCCACCCCACACTATCTTCTGCATATAAATCAACATTTTCTTAGCTACCGTCAGCTTTGAGGAAGGGTCACCAGACCTGAAACATTAACTCTGATTTCTCTTCACAGATGCTGCCAGACCTGCTGAGATTTTCCAGCAACTTCTATTTTTGTTTCTGATTTACAGCATCTGCAGTTCTTTCGGTTTTTATTGAGGAGTTCATAGATTGTTTTTGGATAGTTTCTTTAAAAAAGCATGTACTGGAGCCAACTAAAGACAGGCTGTGCTGGACCTGATATTGTAAAACAAGATATGATTAACTAATAATCTCATAGTCAAGATGCCTTGAGGGAGCAATGATTATATTGTGATTGAATTTTACACTTAGTTGAGGGAAAGAGGAATGGGTCATAGAGTCATACAGCACAGAAACGGACCCTTCGATCCAACTTGTGCATATTGACCAGATTTCCCGAACTAAATTAGTCCTATTTGCCTGTGTTTGGCTCCTATCTCTCTAAATTTTTCGTTTTCATGTACCTGCCCAAATGTCTTTTAAATGTTTTAACTGTACCTGCCTCTACCACTTCCTGTGGCAGGTATTTCCATTTACACACCACACTCTGTGTGAAAACGTTGCCACTCAGATCCCTTTTAAATCTTTCCCCTCTCACCTTAAACCTATGCTGATTAGTTTTGGAATCTCCTACCCTGAGGAAAAGACCTTGGCTATTTAACTTATAAGCCCCTCATGATTTTACAAACTTCTATAAAGGTCACCCTTCAGCCTCCTACTCCATCTAGTTTTGAACTCCCTTACCCTAGGGAAAAGAGCTTTGCTGTTCACCCTTATCAATGAGAGTTCAATAATTTTAGGGCTTGAGCAAATTCTCCCATGTCCTTACCTCAACCCCCATACACCAGGCTTTGTCATCACATGGGCTGCTACCACAAACAACCCATTGTCAGCTACTAATGGTCACCACTAGCAACTATTGATTCTGCCAGGCTGACCTTTACCCACTCCTTGTCTGCCCAACTGTTTTTCCTCTCTCTCTGGGCTCCAACTCCACTGGGGTTTACTCCTTCCCATTCCCCTCACCCCTTCTCCAGGATATATACCAACAATTTCCTAGCTACATCAGTTCTGCAAAAAGGTCACTGGAGCCAAAATGTTCACTCTGCTTTCTCTCAACAGATGCTGCCAGACCTGTTGACTTTTTCCCAAATTATTTTTTGAAACCTAAAAAAGAGCAACTACATGGGCATAAAAGTAGAGGTGGTTAAAATGAATTGCTAAATTAAGATGAAACATAGATCAAAAGAGAAGCATGTTATCCATATGGTGAGAGATTTCACAGCTCTGAGCTGCAGAGGGATCTGGCTGTTCTGGTGCATGAATCATAAAATGCTATTATGCAGGTATAGCAAGTAATTATGAATGTTCACAGAATTTTGTCATTTATTGCGAGGGAAATGAAATGCAAAAGTAGGGAGCCATGCTTCAGCTATACAGAACACTGGTGAGACCATATCTGGAGTGTTGTGCACATTATTGGTCACCTTATTTAAAAGAAAGATGGAAGTGGTCCAAAGAAGACTAGGCTTGCAGCCAGTGGAGTTTCAGAGAATAAGATGGGACTTGATTGAACATAAAAGTTCCCAAGGGGTCTTGACAGGGTATATGTGGGGAGGATGTTTCCTCCTATAGGATAAATTAGAATTAGGAGTCAGTACCTAAAAATAAAGGGTTGCTCATATAAAATGGAGATGAGGTGAATTTTGTTCTTTCAGAGGACTGTGAACCTTTGGAACTCTTCCCAACAAGATGATGGAAACAAAGTCTTTGAACATTTTAAAGGTAGAGATGAATAAATTCTTGGACGACCAACAGAGTGAAAGTATATCAGGTGTACATGGGAACGCAGATATGAGGTTACAATCAGATCAGGCAAGGTCTTTCTAAATAGTGAACAAGCTCAAAAAGCTGAATGACCTATTCCTGCTTCTTGTTCCTATATTCAGAAGTTGACATTACTGGCTATATGAGGGCATCGGAATTGATGTGGGATATGGGTTTGCTGAAAGGTATGAAGGGGCATTGGGGATGGGGGGTAGGGCATTTTTGCTATGAGCTAGCATTAAGTTGGTTTTCAGATACAGCGAGGTCTCCTATAATGCGAGTCCCGACAACGCAAATTGGCTATAATGTGATTGACGAACAGGGGAACGGTATTCGTAAAATGCTAACTTTGTGTTGGCTATAATGCAATTCCAACATCGACATCACATGATTGGTTTATGGGCTTTGTCCTGAGCATGTGCTGAAAGAGTCCCCATGCTGGCATCAAGGGATCCCTGTGTTTTCTGTGAGAGATAATGTACAATTCTGCCCTGTTACCCACAAAACACAAGGAGAAAGTGGCAAGAATTAGAATGAGAAGCAACCTGGTGATAAATTTGCGGGTGGTGTACATACAAGAAAGGCTATGACACTGGAAGAGAAGCTAGATGTTGTAAAGCATTTTGAGAGTAATGAGAGAACATGTGATATTGCTCGTGCAACAGGAATGAAGGAATCTATCTTACGCATCATTACAGAAAATGCAGAAAAGATTAAAGCAAGCAGTATTGCTGGAACAAGTCTGAGTGCTAGCAAATCTGTGCGGTCATGAACAACAGAACTTGAGGAGATGGAGCGGCTTCTAAGTGTGTGGACAGAAGAGCAAACAAAGCAGCAATCTGGGATCACCCTTCTCACCATAAAAGAGAAAGCCGGATCAAGGTATGAAGATCTAACAAAACAAGCTGAAAATCCTGCAGATGTGCCTGCCTTTAGCGCTAGCAGTGGCTGGTTTGCTGATTTTAAGAACCACTATGCTTTTCATAACGTAAAGTTATGTGGAGAAACTGTCAGCACAGATGAGGAGCACGCGATGGAATTTCCTCCCATAGCAAAAAAATTAATTGAAGAAGATGGCTCCACCTTGGATGAAATTTTCAATTTGGATGAGACAGGTTTATACTGGAAACAAATACCATCAAGAACCTACATTTCTATGAATGAAGCACACGCTTCAGGCTTTAAGGTGGCAAAGGATCATATGACTGTGCTGCTGGTTGCCAATGCCAGTGGAGACTTAAAGCTAAGCCTGTGATGGTGTAACACTCTGCCAATCCGTGAGCTTTGAAAGGTTATCTTAAATCTATTCTCAGCATCTACTTTAGGTCAAGCAAAAGAGGTTGGATGATGGGGCAATTTTTTTATGACATTATTGTTGATGTTTTCAAGATGTTGTTAGAAAATATTTCAGGGACAAAAAATGTAGATTTCAAGATTCTCCTCACCCTGAATAATGTGCCAAGCCATCCTTAGACCATTGGTGAGCTTTCTAAAAACATCAATATACTATTTCTACCCCCAAACACAACCTCTCTCTTTCAACCCATGGACCAGGGTGCAATAGCAGCTTTCAAAGCTTATTATTTAAGGCGCACATTTAAGAGGCTGATTGCAGCCACTGAGGAGGACAAGACCACTGTTCTTCAATTTTGGAAGAGTTTTAACGTCAAGAATGTAACTAATATTATCGTGGAGGCCTGGGATAATGTCAGTAAGAAAAAAAACAAAGTTGCTGGAAAAGCTCAGCAGGTCTGCCAGCATCTGTGAAAAAAAAAAATCAGAGTTAATGTTTTGGGTCCAGTGGGAGGGGTCACTGGACCCGAAACATTAACTCTGACTTTTTCTTCACATTTGCTGCCAGACCTGCTGAGCTTTTCCAACAACTTTGTTTTTGTTCCTGATTTACAGCATATACAGTTCTTTTGGTTTTTATTTGTGATGTCAGTAAGGACTGCTTGCATGCAGTTTGGTGGAAGCTTCGCCAGATTTTTTTCAAGATTTAAAAAGCTTTGATCTGTCAGAGGAGCTCCCAAGAATCAAAGAACATTGTATTGATCTTGCAAAGCAAGCTAGATTTGAAGAAGTGGAGAGTGAGGATGTTGAAATGTGAAGACCTCTCTGCAGCTGATCTGCAACAACTTGTCACTGAGGGGGAAGTGGAAGCTGGAGATGAAGAAGCTGAAGTCCAGGATGCAGCACCAGAGAGCTTTCCACTGCTTTGTCTCCTATCCTGGGTAATTGAAAAACAGTTGCAACAATTAGAGGATAACAATTACAATACCAAGCACAGCAGGGTAGCAGTTTGTAAAGTAAGATCTTCTGCACCCTATATACTGCTTCTTCGTGGACGAAGAAAAAGGGCAAAGCAGCAAAAACTGGATGCCTTTTTTAAGCCAACCCCCAAGAAACAGTCAGAAGACAATGAACCACAGCTATCCACTTCAGGATTAACTATTTTTCCCCCTAACCCTGCAAACAAACTGCACCTGAAGGTGGTGAAGATGACGATGACAACACTCAGCCCTTGCATTAACAACAGAGCTACCTCAGAACCTCCTCCCCCATCAAGTTATCTTGCTATTTTTTCAAGATAAGGTGATAAATTTACTTTTATTTCAATATTACATATGAATTAAACATATGTTCAAACCGTGCTATCCTTTGTTATGCTTTTGAGTGATTTTTGAGCCATTTTGAACAATTTCTTTTGTTGGTCTGCCCCTAATCCCCATTTTTCCCATAGGCCCCATTATTTCTATAGTGCAATTTTCTATAATGCATCATTTAACTGGAACCCATCTATTGTGTTATAGCAGAACCCTCTATACAGTGGTCCTTGGGAGTGCGTGAGGTATATGTTGACATGATTTTATATGGATGGGACATGGGAAGTGGGTGGTAGCGAGCAGCATGAGGAGTGGCGATTAGAGGGTTTAAAATATAAACAAACAACTATGATAAAGACCCAGATAATTGAAGCAGGTCTTTTAACACCTACCACAGCACTTCATAACCTCTTTCTTTGGTTCTGTGGCCACCAAATCTACCCCTGGAATAAAAATCTCTCCATTCAAGGGGGAGTTTCTCCCAAGGCAGATGCAAGCCGCCACAAAATTTCGTGAATCACAGCTCTGCCTCATGATTGAAAATCCAGTCCTTGATTTTTTCTAACTTGAAAGCCCCATGGATTTGCTTGTGTGTTACTGATGGAAACTGAGTGCTGTATCCTTAGCAGCAAATAATGCTATTTTATGTTCCTTCAAAGTTCAAACAATTGCTGTAAAGTTAGACCTAATCAAGACTTTTCTTTTCCAGAAAATGTTTTATGCTTCTAATAGGGTCATTTGAGAGAAGGATTCTTCCAAGAAATAATGATTCATAAGCAAAAATATCCTGAATGTTTGTGATTAATATAATTGTAAGAAAATGCTGAATTGTCTTTTACAAATGACTGCGCTGTAAACTATAAAAACCGAAAGAACTGCGGATGCTATAAATCAGGAACGAAAACAAAGTTGCTGGAAAAGCTCAGCAGGTCTGGCAGCCTCTGTGAAGGAAAAAACAGTGTTAACGTTTCGGGTCCAGTGACCTTTCCTCAGAACTGATGGTGGCTGGGAAAACGTCAGTTTATATGCAGAAATTGAAAATGAAAATCTAGCTGTTGGTGCTGTAAATTACGATCATTATTTCACCAAAAAACTAAACAACTGATCAGATTACTTTCAATTGAATGTTAGAACTCTTAGCTAAATGGCTTGCATCACAGTCCATTGTTAACTAACATTTCAGATAAGATACTCATCTTGAGATAGGTTGAGAACTCCATCAGCCCTTTCAACTCGATTGCAACCTGACACATTTCTCAGGCCAGTGATCATTAATGATGCAGGGGAAGCACACAGTAGGATTCCCATCACCAAAAGGGAATCCATCTTAGCAAAAGTATACTTGCAAAGTCTCCTCTTCCTATTGACACACCAATTGCCCTGGCATTCCCCAGGAAACTACATTTTGCTCCCCACCAACATCCTGTCGCTTGGTGGCATCATCTAAAGTAACAGCATTAGTATTCACACCTCCCATGGCAACATTCAGCTCTGTCACAAGTATGTCCCTTTACTCTGAAGCATTATGAAAAATGAAGCTATTGTCTTCTACTTCTAACACAACGCCTTGTTCCTGAGCTATGGAATCCATTCTAGTCTCTGATAATAGCCCAAAGTTGAACCAAACGGTTCACAACTTACTTCTATGGTTGATGCCGGAATTAGCTTCCGAGAATACATGCATGTCATCACCAAAACTGCATATTTCTAACTCCATGACTCTGTTGACAAAAGCCTTATTCATGCTTTTGCTAGCTCTCATCTTGACCATTCCAACCTACTCCTGGCTATTTCATCATCATGTTCCATTACCCATATACATTATGGTCATTCAAAATCTCTGCTCTCTGTGTTCATAAAAAAGTCAAATTCTGTTCAGTCACAAGTACCTATTGACGTACTTTCTCTCTCTGTCAAATTCCCACCTATCATTTATGAATATTACAAACAATACAGAACCAAGCGCTTCTCCTTTCACACTGCACACGAGGCTCCAGTCATAAGACAGCCTTCTATCACCAAGCCCAGTCTCCAGTCACTGGTGTAAATGGCAGTTCATTAACAAAGAAACATTGGAGAAATATTTAAAGGGATGTGTTTCTCTGAGGACTTTTCTTTCAAGAAATAATAAGATGATTGTGCATTTATCACTTTCTGAAACTTGAATTCGCCCTAATTTGGCAATTCTCCAGCTTTTAATTATATTAATTCCGAACCCTATAAAAGACTTGAAAACTATTAGGGTGCTTCAATGATACAAAAATTTCAGGTGTTTACGAGAGGAATGACAGAAAATAAAAAGATCTTCCATCCAGCTCATAAAATTCCCTGAAAAATAATTCAACTTAGGTATTTGGAAAAATAATATTTTTTAAAAATTGGATCACAATTGGCACTTCTGCAAGTTATCTAATTTGCGTTGAAGCTAAATTAATCATGAGATACCTTGAGGTATTGTAAGATAAAGGTAAGGTTACCTTGGTCCTACTGGACCAAAGGGCTGCTCCAAGTTTCCCTCCAAGTCACACGTCATTCTGATGTGGAACTGAGGGACCATTCCTTCATTATTATTGGGTCAAAATCCTGGAACTCCCTCCCTAATAGCACTATCAGTGCCTCCATACCCCAAGGATTGCAGCAATTCAGGAAGTCAGTACACCACCACCTGCTCAAGGGCAATTAGAGATGGGCAATAAATGCTGACCAGCCAGCAGCATGAATGAAAAAAGGAAAATGATGTAAAGAAATTGCATTGCATCAAGGTCACAGCATGCTTCTACTTTCCAAAAACAAAAGGCCAAATATGGGGAGTATCTTTTGGAGGCACAAATATCTTTAAAGCTGTCAGTGACATGCATGATTCACTAGTTACTCAAATGGGTGGGTGAAAATTTTAGAAACAACTTCTTTCATGAAAGTACTCTGAGAGTCAACTGTACATGGATTTTGTTGATGGAATGAACCAATCAATCAAATCAAGGGGTGTAAGCTGTGCAGTTAACTTTGCTTTATTAAATATTGCTAAACTTCAGCTTTCTAATTATGAGGCTGCTCCAAGATAGGACGTGAAATATGATCAGATTTTATTAGGCTAATATATCAATACATGGAATAAAAGCAGCTAAATGGATCAGCCTTGATCTCATTGAAAGGTAGGTCAGGTTCAAAGAGCCACTCTTTGTAAATATGACTTCACACTTGACCTGATGTTAATTGTTTACCTGCTGTGAGGTAAGGCAAATTTAAGCATATCACCAGTTCAGCTAATAAAGATTTAGGCACACCTTTCAAGCATTTAGTCAGTTCAGATTTACATTTGGTCATGATAAGGTTAGGGAGACTAATCTCAAAGTAACCTGGAAGCAATTGTTAAACTGTCACTTTTCACTTGCAATAAATTACAAAACTGTCTTTGGAAAGAAGGGAATTACATTTACGCAAATAATATTTGATATTACCAACTTTGGTACAAAACTCAATCTCAAAATCAAAAATTAAAGTTCTTATAATAATTATGCTACAACAGCATTGCATTGCAATAAGCAAAGAAAGGACTTTCCTGGCACTGCTGAATTAGCTGCGACTGCAAAATATTATCACTAAACTGTCAGTTCCACTCGAGAATAAAGGCATCACAGGCAGAAAAGGAAAACTTAAACACTTAAAGAATCACCAACTACTTTCATGTAAGTCCATTTGCTTTGATCCGAAGCTTTTTTTGAATTATTTGTAACTTTGAATTAACAGCTTGCCATTTTCTGCAGAAGCAGTTATTTCGATCCTCCTCAGTTTAATTTAAATTTTGTTAATAAGAATGCTCAGCAATGTCTAATTAACATCAATTTACATTTGTAAATTTGTGCGTATCTATGTAATCTTTTAACTATGCAGATCATTTAAGCAAATATCTTTGTCCATATGTAACCAATACACAAATTAGGGTGCAAGATAATTATAAATTGTATGTAAAGTGTTTTTTTATAATAATATCTGTCATGCACTGCAACTTTGTCTATAATTCCTGCATATTACTACACACAGCAGATTTGTCTGGCATTTAATCTTTCACATAATATTGCTGAACTTTTTAAAGGTGATCTGAATCATCAGAATCAACAATTCAATTAGATTATCCGATTTAGTACAGACTCCTTGGGATTGATTTCCGAACATCTTACAAAAACCTCTGCTAATTTGCTATTTTAGCCTAAGGTCCCCGCAGGGAAAAGCAATAGCATCCCCAGTGGGAGTAGAAGCCAATGTCAGAAAAGACTGATGAAATTAGGAGTTTTTTTTGTCTCCTTGTGGACCTTGAGATTAGGATTTAATGTCTGACTTTCACAAAAATCCTTGAACATTATCTGCCCTGGGTTGTACCAACATCTAATTGGTTACACTTACCTGCTCCCTCAGGTCCTAAGAAACAACGATTTGCTGTTCAATTTTAATGGTTGTCCTTTCAGTGGAAGAGTGAGAATTAATTCACCAAATAACAAGTTAAAGAGGCACTGAATTCAGTCAAGTGTATTCCCTGTGGTGTCAGGCAGACATGGAGTTCAGTTTGCTGCATTCGCTCACAGAAGTTAATATCAAGCCAATTGCTTCTTTTAAGACAAATATATCAGCCAATAATTTTTATTGAAGATTAATGAAATATGTTGACTTTATTGAAACTGTTGGTAAAATTCAGTAGCAGCAGTGTCTACTTTCTACAATATGCATTGGAAAAATCATCGAGGATCCTTACACAGCACATACTAAGCCCACGAACAATTCATAGAGAAGGACAAAGGCAGCAGATACATGCAAACTCTATCAACTACAAAGTCTTGTCCAAGCCACTTGTCATCCTGACTTTATACTATATCGCTGTTTCTTCAACATCACTGGGACAAATTCCTGGTTCTCCCTCCTTACAACTACTGAAACAATGTATGCAGTTTACTTTTTAAACAGACCAAGTGATAAACAATCCCAAAAAAGGTACTTTAAAAATCTTGCTTATCATTGGCATTGAATGGTTTTGTAGGATCAATGTATCTGGTCATTTCATGGATGTTCACAATGATCCAGAAAAGATTTGGAAGCTTCCTGAAGACAATTCAAGCTAAGAATTAACTTCATGTTTAACAGATTCTAACTCAATGATATACAGTCAGCATCCCTAAGTGCCTATTGACTAGTTTGTCAGAAGGTACAACAGGAAGGATATTTCTGTGAATTTTCGAAAGAGGAGCTATCAGAGAGGCTCACTGCATTAGTCATTGCCTCTACCAATTAAAGCTTTTAAGAAGGATTTCTTTTCGGGGAAGGGGCTATAACATTAACTCATTATATAAGGGTAAACACAGTTACCAAGTTATAGTGGCAAGCAAATGACAGGAACACTCTTTAGGTGCAGGCAGTGCAAAGCTGCAGTCAGCAAAGCATACCACACCAGCAAGATCTGTAGCTGATGTAGCTAGTCCCACCTAGCATTCTTTCATAACTCTAAAGCATGTGGCAGCAAGGGACATGTGCAGGAAACCTGACTTAAAAGGTCAAGCCAAATTGCACAGCAAAACACAGGTGACCAACATGACTGTACAACATTACTACGCTGGCAACAATCCAAGTGTTCAGGAGTGCGCAAATGCAAGCACATCAATCACATCAATGAAGTTCAGAACCAATCAAGCAAAAGGCAATATCAGTAGATGATTAAGTTTGTTGTTGGTATAAGATGATCAGAAGCTTTTACAACCATTGATATTCTATCTATTGAAAAGGCAGGATGACACTAACTAAAAACTAAAATCGATACAGGACTAGTGCAAACATATTACCATCACACATCATGACAGACACGTACCCTGAGCAAATATGACCCATAGTACATCCTACAAAAGCTCATCCAACAGCATCACACTGCAGTGTCAACACCCAAGCTCATTTTGGCTTGCAAAAACCTTCTACATTGTAGATACCAAAGGCGATGCAGTGGCAGGACTACCAGTATGCACAGATGTCGGTAAGCATCCCTGTCTTGCATTTCCTAACCTCACTGCACTTTTCTCTCTCAATTAAATATAGAAGCTCATTTTAGAACATAGAGCATAGAATGTGCAGCACAGGAAAGGGCCCTTCAGTCACAATGTTGTGCTGGACACGCCTCCAAATGAAACTAATTCCTTCGCCTGCCATTGGTCCATATCACTCCATTCCTTGCATATTCATGTGCTTATCTAAAGGTCCCTTAAATGCCCCTATTGTATCTGCCTCCACCACCACTCCTTACAATGCGTTCCAGAATCCTACCACTCTCTGTGTAAAAAACTTGCTCCTCATGTCTCCTTTGAACTTTATCCCTCTCACCTGAAATGTATGCCCCCTAGTATTACACATTTCAATTCTGGGAAAAAGATTCTGACTATCAACTTATCTATGCATCTCATAATTTTATAGACTTCTACGAAGTCTCCTCTCAGCCTGCGCCGCTCAAGAGAAAACAACCCAAGTTTTTCTAACCTCTCCTAATTGCTCGCACCTCTAATCCCAGCAGCATCCTGGTAAATGTACTACTTCTGTATATTTATTCTGTCTTGCCATGCTGTTTAGTGCAGACACAAATGAAGGAAGCTTATCATAGTTGTCAGCAATCCTCAGTCAAGTCAGGAGATAGCCAGAGGGGCCCAGCACAGAAAGTAAAGGATGACTGCCAATTCTAGTTCAAGAGCTTGAAATTGGTCAGTCACCCATTTGGGATACTCTGACTCATTAGAGATGAGGAACCAAATGTTAGGCTGTTCACTCATGTTTGGAACCTTTCTGCTGTATTCGGGGCTGCTTTTATCCTGGAATGAAAGCGAAAGGGACAAATATTAAGGGAGATAGAAGTGTGCTGCACAACTGTGACTTTTGGTGGAGAAGTGCAAAAGCAAGTGATTAGGCAACACAGAGGGAAACCAGGTTTAGTGGTGTTGGGGGTTGGGTTATGAAACAGCGAATGAGTGAATATATTGTAGGCAGTAGTGAGAATGGTACAGCATGAACCATGGTGGAAGTTACGTGCAATAGGAGAGATAACAGTGAGTGTGATATATCACAAAGAAGATTGTGGCACCCATGCTGGCAGTTTGGAGATAGTCATTGACCTTTCTCCTACCCTGCTGTGCATTCCTCCAGAGAGGCTGAGGCTACTCTGACTCGGGTGTCAACCTTAGATAAGGCTGGCATGGTCTGGTGCTATGGCCTCCACTGCTAGTCCTGGGGAATTAAGTCGTCCTATCTTTACACCACTTCCGCCAACAGAACGTCCAGGTCTCTGCCAACATAGTGGGGCACCTATTCTCCATGTTGATCACACCCTGGACAAATGTCCCCTACCATACAGGGCAACTCTGGACTGATGGTGCTTGTTCAGGTGCATAATGGCCTATTAGTGGTGCAAGGGATGCTGTGATTTGTGGGATATCCATTGAGTAACAAGTTGTTCTGGGAATGGCACATGGTAAGATGGGGTTGGAATCAGATATAAGGGATGCCATGGTGGGGGTGGTGGGGTTTGAGTAGTTAATAAGGCAAGTTTGGTAAGATATGGCAAATACACTCCCTAGGCCTCATGACACAAAAATCATGACTCAACTTGGACTTATCCAAAAAATGTAAGGTTCAGTCCCAAGATATCCCTCTTAATTTATACATTGACACTCATACTATGAACCTGTACACACTCTCAATGTTGATCTGTTACACTTTGGCAAAGTCTTTGTGATCAGTTGCCATTGGCAACTGCTGAAGATGACCAACTAAAAAAGTTGCAAAAGATCATTAGCCTGACAGTATTAAAGAAAGAGGATTTGTTAATTTTGGCCCTATGGTGGTGAACTTGTGATATCACAAAAAGTCATTTTCAAAAGCAAACAAGTCCTAATACCAAAAGTATAACACCAAGATACCATGTCCATGTGACACCAAGGACACATGGCTATCGAAGCACAAGACAGCTAGCACAAATTTGTGTGCTGAACAGGGATGAATCAGGATTTTCAACATCAAGTGAATCTATGTAAAGCATATCAACCGTATCAACCCCAGTGAACTCTAGAGGGACCCTCTACAGCCACACAACCTTCCATCCACTCCTTAGATGAAAGTAGCAACAGATCTATTCTCAAAGCACAGGCAAGATTACATCCCTGAATTTCCCATTGTTCCATGACTTAACATAAGCACAACTATCACTGACATGTTGAGTGCTATTTTCAGTTTATTTGCTGTCCTACATCAGATTGTGTCTGACAAAAGGCCACAGTACACTGGCAATCATTTCAAGGTATGCAGTAAGTGGGCAATGACCTATTATCATCATCCTACTATCTATAGTTAAATGGTCTTGAAGAATGTATTGTATCCAATATCACAAAGATTATTAAGTATCAAGCAACAAAGCAGCATTTTTGCATTTTAATGCAACACCATTGCTAGCACAATTTATGTTCTGAAGTTAATTGTGAACAAGTCTGCCCAGTAACCCTGTCCTGACATACATTACACTCTTCTTCAAAGATGGAGGAGAATGAAACATAGAACTTTACAGCACAGGAACGGGCCCTTCGGCCATGACATCGTGCCAAACATGATGCCAAATTAAACGAATTCCTTCTGCCTGCGCTTGGTCCATATCACTCCATTCCTTGTATATTCATGTGCTTATGTAAAAGTCTCTTAAAAGCCCCTATCCTATCTGCCTCCACAACCACCACTCCACCGGCAGTGTGTTCCAGACTCCCACCACTCTCTTGTGTAAAAAACTTGCCCATCACATCTCCTTTGAACTTTCCCTTTCTCACCTTAAATGCATTCCCTCCAGTTTTAGATATTTCAACGCTGGGAAAAAAATTCTGACCATCAACCTTATCTATGCATCTCTTAATTTTCTTCTATCAAGTCTCCCCTCAGCTTCCACTGCTCCAGAGAAAACAACCCAAGTTTTTCTGTCAGAGATAGTAGGAACTGCAGATGCTGGAGAATCCGAGACAACAAGGTGCAGGGCTGGATGAACACAGCAGGCCAAGCAGCATCATAGGAGCAGAGAGGCTGACGTTTCGGGCCTAGACCCTTCATCAGAAAAGGGGGAGGGGAAGGGGGTTCCGAAATAAATAGGGAGAGAGTGGGAGGTGGATAGAAGAGGGATAGAGGAGAGGATAGGTGGAGAGGAAACAAACAGGTCGAAGAGGCGGGGATGGAGCCAGTAAAGGTGAGTGTAGGTAGGGAGTTAGGAAGGGGATAGGTCAGTCCAGGGAGGACGGACAGGTCAAGGGGGCGGGATGAGGTTGGTCGGTAGGAGATGGAGGTGCGGCTTGAGGTGGGAGGAGGGGATAGGTGGGAGGAAGAACAGGTTAGGGAGGCAGGGACGAGCTGGACTGGTTTTGGGATGCGGTAGGGGGAGGGGAGATTTTGAAACTTGTGAAATCCACATTGATACCATTGGGCTGCAGGGTTCCCAAGCGGAATATGAGTTGCTGTTCCTGCAACCTTCGGGTGGCATCGTTGTGGCACTGCAGGAGGCCCAGGATGGACATGTCGTCTGAGGAATGGGAGGGGGAGTTGAAATGGTTCGCGACTGGGAGGTGCAGTTGTTTGTTGCGAACCGAGCGTAGGTGTTCTGCAAAGCGGTCCCCGAGTCTCCGCTTGGTTTCCCCGATGTAGAGGAAGCCACACCGGGTACAGCGGATGCAGTATACCACATTGGCAGATGTGCAGGTGAACATCTGCTTGATGTGGAAAGTCTTCTTGGGGCCTGGGATGGGGGTGAGGGAGGAGGTATGGGGTCAGGTGTAGCACTTCCTGCGGTTGCAGGGAAAAGTGCCGGGTGTGGTGGAGCTGGAGGGGAGTGTGGAGCGGACAAGGGAGTCACGGAGAGAGTGGTCCCTCCGGAAAGCAGATAAGGGTGGGGAGGGAAAGATGTCTTTGGTGGTGGGGTCGGATGGCAGATGGCGGAAGTGTCGGAGGATGATAGGTTGGATCCGGAGGTTGGTGGGGTGGTACGTGAGGACTCCCTACCTACACTCACCTTTACTGGCTCCATCCCCGCCTCTTCGACCTGTTTGTTTCCTCTCCACCTATCCTCTCCTCTATCCCTCTTCTATCCGCCTCCCACTCTCTCCCTATTTATTTCGGAACCCCCTTCCCCTCCCCCTTTTCTGATGAAGGGTCTAGGCCCGAAATGTCAGCCTCTCTGCTCCTATGATGCTGCTTGGCCTGCTGTGTTCATCCAGCCCTGCACCTTGTTGTCTCCAAGTTTTTCTAGCCTCTCCTTTTAGCTCATACCCTCTAATCTAGGCAGCCTCATTGTAAACCTTTTCTGCGCCCTCTCCAAAACCTCCACATCCCTCCTCTAATGTGGTGACCAGAATTGAAAGCAATACTCTGAGTGTGGCTGAACCAAAGTCTTATAAAGCTGCAATATGACATCCTGATTTTTGTATTCAATTCCCTGACCAATAAAAGTAAGCATGGCATATACCGCCTTTACCACCCTATCCACTTGTGTGGCTACCTTCAGGGAACAATGGACTTGAACCCCAAGATCCCGCTGTACATCAATGCTTTTTAGAGTCCTGCTATTAACTGTGTACTTTTCCTTAACATTTGATGTCCCAAAGTGCAGCACCTCACACCCTGATTAAACTCCATCCGCCATTTCTCCGCCCATATCTGCAACAGATCTATATCCCACTGTATCCTTTGACAACTTTTTACACTATCCACAACTCCACCAATCTTTGTATCGTCTGCAAACCTACTAACCCACCCATCTACATTTTCATCCAAGTCACATACATATCACAAATAGAAAGAGTTAAACTCATACCATGGACCATTCCCACATGAAACTATATTCCCATTCCTTCATTGTTGCCATGTCCTGTTACTCCCTCCCTTAAACCAGAGAGTACAATGGGTGCACTGATATCACATGGACTTCAGCAGTTTAAGTAGGTGGCTTACCGCAACCTTCTCAAGGGCAATTAAAGAGGGACTATAAATGCTGGCCCAGCCAGAAATGTCCTCATATCATGAACGAATAAAAAAAGAAAAAAAAATCCTAAAGCACATTGCAGCCAATTAAATATTTTTGATGTGCAGTCATTGTTGCAATTTCGGAAACAGCAGCAAATTTATGAACCACAAGGTCCCATAAACAAAAATAGCATCATGACCAGATAATCTGCCTCAGCAATCCTAGTTGAGAAATGACTATTGGCCACATCTCATTGGTCTTCACAGAAATTAATATTCTGATTGCAGCACAGTTGTCAGAGAGACTCACCCTTACAGACCCTAGCACCATTTAGCACTTAGGCAGTTCAATTTTCATGAATTCATTGACAAAAATAATATTGGTAACAAACCTACCTTAATTTTGCTCGTTTTCCCCCCTGGATATTCCTTTTCATCAAGTGCTAACCATCGCTGCATAAACTTCATAACAACTGGATCATCATAATCAACAATTTGAAATCCAGACACGTTTGCTCCCCCATATTGAATCTTTGATAAGTCTCCATCAGTAAATCCCTGCAGCAGAAAAGAATATACATGTTGTTAATATGCAGGATCATCCTTTCTAACACAAATTGCTCATTGTTACAATGTTGGAAATTAAAGATTTTGCTTAAAGATGGAAATGTTTGTAACAATGAGGTAACTGGATGCTCTGTTAAGTTTGGAAATAAGTCAATTTCTTTTACAATAAAGGCCACTCAAGTCCTGAAGTCACCAGTGACATTGTGTTAATGATGTAGTTGGTTGGCTCACTGAGCTGTTTCATTGTTCCGCAGACATTTCATTACCCTGATGGGTAACATCATCAGTGAAGCCTCCGATGAAGTGCTGTTGTGTTTTCCCACCTGTTATTTAAACTCTGGTGTCCGTTGAGCTGGATTACCTCACTTCCGGTTTTCCTTCACAATGGATTGTATATGGGGTCTAGCTCTGTGTTTATTGATGGCTTTCTTAGTAGAGAACCAGGCTTCTAGGAATTCCCATGCTTGTCTCTGCTTCACCTGTCCCAGGATCCTGGTGTTGCCCCACTCGAATTGGTGGTTTTCCTCTTCCATGTGGATGGAGATGAGTGAGTATTGGTTGTGTCTTTTTGTTGCCAGTTGATGTTCATGTACCCTTGTGGTTAATTTCCTTCCTGTTTGTTCAATATAATGTTTGTCGCGGTCTCTACAGGGAATCTTGCATATGACACGGTCCTGTCCATAGTGGGTCGTGGGTCTGTGGTTCAGGTAAGCAGTTGGTGTAGGGTTGATGTGGGTTTGTGTGCGACTCTGATGCCCAGTGGTCATAGGAGTCTTGTGGTCAGTTCAGATATGTTCTTGATGTAAGGTACGCGATGAGTGTGTCGGGGCTTGCAGTATCTTTCTGGTGTCGTTGGTGTAATAGGCATCTTCTGAACCAGTTTTTTGCATATCCATTGTCTTTGAATACTTGGAAGAGGCACTCTTCTTTTTGGCGTAGTGCTGAGCTGCTGCAGTGTGTTGTTGCCCGTTTAAATAATGTTCTCACACAACTTCATTTGTGTGTGTTTGGGTGGTTGCTGTTGAAATTCAGCACTTGGTCAGTCTGTGTGGCTTTCCTGTGTACCTTTGTTACAAATTCCCCATTGGTCCTGCGTTCCACTATGATGTCTAGGAATGGGAGCTGTTTGTTCTTCTCCTCTTGTCTGGTGAATCTGATCCCAGTGAGTGTTCTTTATTAGTTTATGTGTCTCCTCCAGTTTGGTCCGTTTAATAATGGCGAAGGTGTCGTCCACAAAGCATATCCATAGTTTTGGTTGGATTAGCGGAAGGGTCATACTTTCAAGTCTCTGCATTACTGCTTCAGCTATTAGTCCAGAGGTAGGTGATCCCATGGGTGTCCCGTTGATCTGTTCATATATTTGGCCGTTAAAGGTGAAGTGGGTGGTGAGACACAGGTCCAGTAGCTTCAGCATGTTGTCTGTGGAGATGGTGTCACTGGGATCTTGTTCTTGTTTTAGTAGTTTTGCCAGTGTTTCTCTTGCTAGTGGTATGTCTATCCATGTGAATAGGGCAGTAACGTCAAATGAAATTATGGTCTCGTTGTCGTCTATTCTTATGTCCTTGATAGAATTAAGGAACTCTTGAGCTGAGTGGATTGAGTGGGGTGACTTGCTGACAAAGTGCTTTAGTCTCCTTTGTAGCTCCTTGGCTAATCTATGTTATGGCGTGCCTCGCAGGGAGACTATGGGTCTGAGGGGTACTTCCGGTTTGTGTACCTTTGGGAGGCTGTAGAATTGAGGGGTGTCAGTTCCTTCAGGTTTCATTCTTAGGTACTCTGTTTTGTTGATTTGTCTGGTCTGTTTGAGTCTCTTTAGTGTGTCGAGAATCTGGTTGCCCAGTTGTGGTGTCGGGCCTATCTGCACTTGCTGGTATGTGTTCTCGTCGGCTAGAAGTGTATGTGCCTTGGAGAGGTAGTCTTGTTTATTTAGTATTATCGTCATGTGCCCTTTGTCTGCTGGTAGTATTGTGATGTTCTTGTCCTTTTTCAGTCCTTCTAGTGCCTTCCTTTCAGATGAGTTGAGAGTGTTGAGTTTGTTTTTTCTGGTCAGTTTCGGGATCACTGTCTGTTTTATGGCTTGTTATGCTTCTTCATTGATGCTGTGGTCTTCAGTATGGCTTCCAGTGTGACTAGGAATTCTGTTTTGTTGGCGTCTCTGTGGTTGTAGTTGAGTCCATGAATTAGAACAGTTTTCTCTGTGTCTGTCAGTTTCCTGTCTGAAAGGTTTCTTATCCAGGTGCCTGCTCTGTTGTTGTCGTTTTGGTGGGTTAGTTTGGCTAGTTTTTCCTGAAGGATCTGTCTTTTCCTGGCTCTTGTGGTCTGTTGACTGATGTTGATGGCTCATTTTAGGCCCATTGTCCAGTCTTGGTTGTAGCTTCCAGGCATAAAGTTTTCTGGCGCATAATTTCTTTGTCATATCTGTGGAGCCAGTTGCATGCGTTGCTGATCATTACCTTTACCATCTTGCGGCCGTTCTATTCTGCTGTTTTATGAGCTTGTGGGTCGTTGATGGCTGGTTTGTATCTCACACTGCATGGTAATAGCTGGTTCCTAAGGCATCCATGTAGGAAGTAGAGTTGTTCATGGGTAGCGCTCTGTCATTTGGCATAGTTTTCCCATTTTTGTGCCAATTTGAGTGGGCTTCATCCATAAGTCTCTAAGGTTTTAGAGTAGATTTTTAGCTCGGGTTGGGGATGTTGTGGTTGGTTGACTCACTGATATCCACAGGGATAAGGAAAATCACCAATTCGACTGGGACAACACCAGAATCCAGGGACAGGTGAAGCAGAGACAATCATGGGAATTCCTGGAAGCCTGGTTCTCTACTAAAAAGCCACCAATAAACACAGAGCTAGACCCCATATACACTACATTGCAAAGGAAAACAGGAAGTGAGGTAATCCAGCTCAACGGACACCAAGGTTTAAATAACAGGCGGGAAAACACAATAGTGCTTCATCGGAGGCTACACTGATAATGTTACCCATCAGGGTAATGAAACGTCTGTGGAACAACGAACCAGCTTGGCGAGCCAACCAAGCACAACATTCACAACCCAAGCTACAAATCTACTCTAAAATCTTATTGTGTTAATGAGTTTTTATTAATTAATTTCTTATTCCATCAACAGGCAAAATATTCCATGGATATTTTATGAAACATTCACCATGGAAAATGTACAGCCAACACATTTGTGAATTTACTGAGATAAATCATTTTGGATGAGTAGATCTTACACAGTATTGCTGAAGGCTGAACTGAAATCTGCAACCTGGGTCATGATGGTTAGCCATTAATTTAATGTGCAACTTCAAGGCAACTGCTTAAGTAGTCCCTCTAGGAAGTGTTCTAAGCAGGCAAATCCAGATAATTATAGCTACTACAAATCTCTGAGGGAAAGAATTGTGAGCTGTATGTAAATTTCAGTCATCAGGTCAATAACTGGCATTCCCTTTTTAAAAAGTGTTTTGACTCAGTAACAAAGTGCAGAACTTTGGATTATAAAGGATCATCACAACTGAAAAATGCATATTGAATTACTTAATTTCTTTTTAAACAGCAGCTATTCTCATCCCTTTTTTTGTCTAGCTGACATTTTTAAATAACAACTCCTGTCGACTAACAAATAGCTAAATGTCATTCCCAACAATCACAGAGGTATTTCAAGACTGGAAGAACAGAGTTTACTTCACAGTCTCAAAATTTCATCAACACCAAAACACTGAATGTATAATTACATTTGGTGAATTTGAAATATAACACTCACGTACAATAGGAGATAACAAAGTGTGGAGCTGGAGGAACACAGCAGACCAGGCAGCATCAGAGGAACAGGAAAGCTGATGTCTTGGGTCAGGACCCTTCTTCAGAAAAAGGGTCTGAAGAAGGATCACAACCTGAAATGTCAGCTTTCTTGTTCCTCTGATGCTGCCTGGCCTGTGGTGTTCCCCAGCTCCACACTTTGTTATCTCTGTCTCTAGCATCTGCAGTTCTTGCTAACTCATGTATAATAGATGCTTTGAAAGTATTAAATGTGTTTGTTTTAAATAAAGAACAATTAGTTTGTCCACAATTTGAAGAAGCAATATGCTATTTTTTTATTTCTTAATTTTAATTGACAGTTAAATATCTCAAACACTTGCCACTTGCACATTCTAAATTACTTGCTTTCAGACAGTATCTTCAACTCAGCTGTTCTTCTCTTGTATTAAGATAGCTGGGGTGAAAGGTACAATAGTATACATGCGTCACAACATTATGAGAATTTAAACTCAGGCACCTGGTGAGTTGGAATTTGCAGCTACAGTGACGGTAGTACAGTAGAGATGTTACTGGGTTAATAATTCAGAGGTCTGGACAAACGCTCTCAAAACTCAAGTTCAAATCCCATCTTGGTAGTGTGTGGAATTTAAGTCCATTAATTAATATGAAATAAAAAGCAAAGGCAGGATATTACTGGCTCTGGAGTGGTGGTGACAGTGGAAATGCAAAGGAGGCCTAGAAAATGGCAGGGAGCTATGTGGGCATATTTTAAGTTACAGACTGACACTTAGATTGGCTGCCTGTCAATTTAAGTCATTTAGGCCCCAATTAGGGATAATTATTTGTGCTCTCTTTCAACTATCAGCAAAGTGAAGGGAAGTGTTGTCTTCAGAGCTATCCATCAACATTTATTCAGCAATAATCTGCTCACAGATGCAGGTTCCATTGAAACCACTCTATTCTGGGCCTCCTTACAGCCTAGTCCAATCATGGACAGAAGAGATGAGGTGAGAGTGACTGTGTTTGACATCAAAGCAGCATTTGACTGTGTTTAGATCTGGGGTGGGAAACATTTAATTGGGCAGAGCTGATACATGGGACCTTGCTGCCTCTGCCCTGAAGTCCAGGATGGAAAGGCTTCTGGATCCATTTCCATGTTACTGCCAATCAAGGCCTTTTAGATAACAGAGATAACAAGGTGTAGAGCTGGATGAACACAGCAGGCCAAACAGCATCAGAAGAGCAGGAAGGCTGACGTTTCGGGCCTAGACCCTTCTTTTAGATGACCATTAGTTTCCACTGAAGGGTCGCATCCTGCTATTCAACAGCTGGAAGTGGGGGAGTCACTACCCAGTAAGTATTGTGGGCTCCACAGTGGAGGAATCCCTCATTCAAAGGCAGTCTGGACCTGAACAAGGGACCTGTCATTAGAAACTGGGGAGGGGAAGGGACACTGAAAGTTATACCCTTGTCCCTGCTGACAATTCCCTCTTTCCCACAACCCAAATCCATAGCACCCTTCTCAGTATCTCTTCATTGTCCTGGGCTTCTGGTGGGTACTCTCTTGCTAGTGTTGCCTGTAATGCACAGCTTCTGACATCTGACTCACCAGCAGCTTCTAAGTGGCAGAACCTCCACCCTTGGGATCCTGATTATAGGGAAGGTGAGTCAAGATCCACTTCAGTAGCTAATGGGCTCTGAATTCAGCAGCTCCTTCTGAGGAACAGCAATGCAGGGCTCTCCCTGGCTTATCTGCCAGTGGGTGAGATCCTCGTTGTCCACATTAAATATGGCCAGTTGTCTTCTTTAATCCTAGATTGTTAACCACTCACAGCATTTTTTTTCTGTTATATTCTATATCTTTTATCAATGTATAAATTGATGTAATTGAGTATTGAGGAATCAGAATCCCCACAGTGCAGATAGAGGCCTTTTAGTACATCGAGTCTGTATCAATCTGCGAAAGAGCGTCCCACTCTGTCCCCATAACCCCCATTAACCATGGCTAAACCACCAAGCCTACACATCCTTGGACACTA
>NC_063332.1:140564238-140631220 GCF_021869965.1 Rhincodon typus | reverse complement strand
CCATTAACCATGGCTAAACCACCAAGCCTACACATCCTTGGACACTAACCTGCACATCTTTGGACTGTGGGAGGAAGCCAGAGCACCTAGAGGAAACCCATGCAGAAACAGGGAGAATGTGCAAACTCCACACAGACAGTCACCCAAGCTGGAATCAAACAAATTTGGTTCTCTGATGCTGTGAGGCAGCAGTGCTAACCACTGAGCCACTATGCCCACCCCCACCCTCCGCCATATGCTAGGTCTGGTCGTTCTCATTTATTCATTCTTAGTAGAGAGAAAATTTAAACATTTCAAATTGAGAACAAAGCTGATAAAATTCAAAGTTCCAGAGCTGTTAGAAAGCCTTGTTAAATAGGAATGTGATTCCCAAATAAATGACAAATTGCTGTCCTGCACCTTGACTACAGAAGTTACATTTTCTCTTCACATACATATATTTAAACCCTATGCAATTCTGGTCAGGTCACTCCACTGGTGTTAGTATAGACTCTAGGCTTGGATTTTCACCTGAGATGAGCAGCTTTAAACCTGAAATTCCCCAGCCTTGGGAGGAACTCCCCAAATTGTGGGCCCTTTACTCTGTGTGAGCAGGTGCAGCTTGGAGTAGGCCCTTGGAGTTGTCCAGACAGATCAGAGGTGGCCACAGGGTCAGCCAAATGCCAAGTGTACTGTTTAGCAGAACTGCTTCAGTTATCTGAGATATTATCCCAGCTATTTGCTTGTGTTTTAGGGGCTTTATCTCCCTACTCTCTCCCAAAATCTATGCAACACCTGAGCAAACTCATGCCCTGACCCAATGTCTTTAATTCCAACTCAATGCCACCTCACTAATCACTGCACTTATGCTTTCAATGACAACTCTTCCAGTATCAAGCATGGGCATATTGAGATGAAATATAACAAGGTTCTAAATATCTATTAGAGTCTTTGCTATGTTAAAAAAACTAACACATTCATGAAAACCCATTCAAAACTTTAAATCCCTTCAACAGTTTTAACCCTTGCAAACAAAAGAGTGTGTAGTCATAACTCCAAATCAACAGTTTAGTTAGGCCACATTTGAAATATTGTATACAGTTCTGGTCGCCACACTACCAAAAGGATGTGAAGGCTTTGAGAAGGTACCAAGGTATTGCTGGTTTGTAAGGTATTAGCTATGAGGATTGATTGGACAAAGTTGATTTGTTTTCACTTTAATGAAGGATGAAAGGCTACCTGAGAAGTTTGCAAAATTATGGATAGAATGAATAGTCAGAGTCTTTTTTCCTCAGGGTTGCAATGTCAATTACTAGGGGACATAGGTTTTAGTAAAATGGGATAAGTTTGAAGGAGATGTGGGAAGAAAGTTTTATACACAGAGTGGTAAGTGCCTGGCAATGTGCTGCCAGAGGAGGTGTTGGAGGTGGATACAATGGCAATGTTTAAGATATATAAATAGGTAGGGAATAGAGAGATATTGACCACAGTAGAAGCAAAAGGCTTTTAGTTTAGAAAAGCATCTTGTATCTGTGCAGTCTTGGTGGGCCTAAGGGCCTATTCCTGTGCTGTACTGCTCTTTGTTCTTTATTCAAAATCAACTAACTGTTTGATAACCATTTTGAGCTGCCAATCTGATTGCAAACTTGGCGGCCTGTTCTGATAATAAGATGGAAAGCGGTCAAACAGTGCTAATGAGAGAATGACAGCCCTTAGAGTAATGTTAACACATAGCTAATGCAAATGCTAAACCAGAATTTCTTTATCTCCCATTGATGTGAATGTGCTATTTTAGACATATAGGAGCAGAAGTAGGCCACTCAGCCCCTTAGGCCTGCTGTACCATAATAAATCATGGATGATATCTGACCTCAATGCCATCTCCATATCACTTAATGTCAATAGTAACTGGCAATCTATTGATCTCTGTTTTGAACTTACTTAATGACCGAGCTTACATCACAAACAGAGGTATAAAAATCCAGATTCACTGCCCTCTGAATGAAGATGTTACTCATCACCTCAGTACTAAATAGCTTGTCTTTTATTCTGAGATTGTCCCCACAACCAGGAGAAACATCTTTTTTTCCTTCAGCCCTGTCTCGCCCTTTAAGCATTTTGTGCATTTCTGTGAGATCAATACTCATTCTTCCAAACTCCAAAATTCTAAACCCTAGTGTCCTCAATCTCTCCTCATCAGCTCGGGAATCAGTCTAGTGAACCTCCATTGCACTCCCTCATAAAAAGGAGCAGAACTGCACACAATACTCCAGGTGCAGATCTCACCTACTTTCTACACAACTGGAGCAAGACTTCTTTGCATGTGTACTCAGATCCTCTTGTGATAAAGGCTAACATATCATTTCAGAATGCCCTTGGACATTATCACTTTCCAATACCTCATTCTTTAAGAAATACTCTGCATTGCCTCACCCAGGTTCGATTCTACCCTCAGGCGACTGTCTGTGTGGAGTTTGAACATTCTCCCCATGTCTGCGTGAGTTTCCTCCAGGTGATCCAGTTTCCTCCCACAATCCAAAGATGTGCAGGCTAGGTGGATTGACATAGTTCTAAATTGCCCATAGTATCCAGGGATGGGTCTGGGCGGGATACTCTGAGGGTCAGTGTGGATTTGTTGGGCCGAAGGGCCTGTTTCCATACTGTAGGGGTTCTATAAATTTCTCTTCCCCACATCATCACCCACAAAAATTTCATAGGGTTGAGAAATTAAGCAACCTCGTAGCTTGTGTTTTTTAAGAGGTTTCACTGACACAGGCAGCCTTTTTATTAATTTTTAAAGGGCTAGGATTGGATTGAAAGTTCTGCGGACTTACTCCACACTTCAAGAGATTTACGTTTATCCTAAGAATTTATAATTCCCACAAAGGAGTTAAAGCCATCTCTATAGACAGAGAACAAGAACATCAATAACGTGAAAAGGGCTGTAGCAGTACAAACTCTATGACTGCCCCATAAGATCAGAGGAACTCCATGCATAAGAGCAAAATCAATTATTATAGTTCAATGACTAGGTCTGTTCTCCCTGTCATCAGCTCCCAATGGAGGTAGAAAGTCAATCTTCATTTTTTGATTCTTGTTGGATTGGTTACCATTACTTGGTGAATATTAGGAATCTTTCAAGCATTCTCTACAGGATCCTCACAAAATCTCAGCCGGCAAGTGTTAATAAGGGATAATGAAGTACCACCATGACATATGGGAAGGAATGGAGGGTTTACTTGTTTCTATCAGCTTGAAATTTCTCAGTCTCTTCTCTCAATACAGTAATCTGGTAGAACTGGGTGCTGTCTATTTCAGACCCTTGTCCAGAAATTATATCAAAGACGTGCCCAGGGCCTAAACAGAACTTTATGCCCAAGAATTAATTTTATCAAATTGATGTTTGACATCTGATATCTATTCCTTGAGCCAGCATCAGAACTTTGATATGTACCACAGTTACGAGGTACGACTCCTTCAGCACTGTCCATAACTAAACTTGAAACCTTAGATATTCTACAATAACCTCACAAAAAACTTTTCTTTAATTCTGTTCAGAACATAACCAATGAATTCATGAACTAGAAAAAAATACTAAATGATAATCTGAAATTCCCAAATCCCTGTTTCAACGATGTGCCCCGTAGCATGTTAGCCCAGCTGTTGCCAGCCTCGTTGCTTATCCATGGGCCAGGTAATTTCCATGGTCAAGTTGGGAAGCGCACAGTAGAAATGTTACAATAGCAACACTTCCCTTAATAAACTGCTGGACTTCAAAGTATTGCACTTCAACTCATGGAGGTGAACTGAGACCCAGGATGAAAAAGGAAAACATGAAGAGAAAAGCCGAGCAACTTTTTAGAACATGTAAACTTCTATATTCAAATTCTTATTCAGAATGATAACATTTGAAGTCAAATCAATCCCAACAACAAAGGAGTTCTCATGTTTGAATAACTGTGTTGAGATTTAAGGTAATTGATTTATGTATATGTTAATATCGGCTGTTTAGGATTTTTGAATATTGAAAAGTGGCATATGGGTTTTGTGTTTGTCTGAAGGGCTCTAAGTATTAAACATGTAAGTATTTCTGTTACTACAGTGATTTTCTTTAAATTACAGTAAATTGCAGTATGAGAAAATGACTTCCTGGAGTAATGGGGTTTTGTTTACATTGGGAGAGCTTACGAATAAACAAAGTAGTCCATATAGTTCATTAGGCTTTCAAATAGATTCTGAAATTTCTTGGGGGAACAACATAAGTTTTTAAAAAAAGGGTTTGGGTTTAGTTTGGTAGTTTTAGAAGTCTTGGCTGAAGTTGGATGTATAAACCATTGTTCCTGAGAAAGGACTGTTAAGAAGTAGATACCATCATCATTTATGTTGTTATGATCCCAACTAATGTTATTAATTGGCAGGTCTGATCCCAGACTGAAAGTTGACTTTACAAGTCATTCTTGTTTTGATTGTATCAAAGCGGTCTTTCACTAAAACACAAACATTCAATACTGCAGATTTAGGTTTAACAATAATACAGAAGTTTGATACGCAAAAGAAATGAAGATAAAATGGAATAAATAAAACTAATTACATGCAACACAATTCTAAAGATTTTGAAACACAAGGTAAAATACAATCTCAATTAATTCCAATAACACTCCTTTATGGTAATCATGCCAGAGAGAATTTCTTTCTCTCCATCGAAAGAATTTTGTTTAAAAAATCCAGGCCAGAAGTGGTAGGTAAAACTATGAAAGCGTTATTTTAAGCTGAGAAGGTCTAAGCTCAGTTGGATGAAGGCCCCAGGAAGGGCTATCAGGTTCTCTGGACAAGGAGTTGAAGGTATAATCAAATTAAACCTTACTGAGGCCAGAGAAAGAAATTCTCTCTGGCATGATTACCATAAAGGAGTGTTATTGGAATTAATTGGGATTGTATTTTACCTTATATTTCAAAATCTTTAGAATTGTGTTGCATGTAATTAGTTTTATTTATTCCATTTTATCTTCATTTCTTTTGCGTATCAAACTTCTGTATTATTGTTAAACCTAAATCTGCAGTATTGAATGTTTGTGTTTTAGTGAAAGACCGCTTTGATGCAATCAAAACAAGAATGACTTGTAAAGTCAACTTTCAGTCTGGGATCAGACCTGCCAATTAATAATATTAGTTGGGATCATAACAACATAAATTGCTGTTCCCTGATGATTCCTTTTAAGAAAGCACAAGCTACAGCACTTTTCTTCTCTCATATTAAAAGCATTCCTCAAGAAGTTAAGAAAACCTTCCATGGCCCGCAAAGGTATGTTGATATCATAACCTCATGTCAGACTGTAATGATTAAGTAACTCTTTTCATTATGTAAAATCAAGTAGCCAGCAAGGGGGTGCGGTGTTCAGTCCAGGTCTAGGTGTTGGGAATGGCAGGGCAAGGATAGGGGTTCTGGGCCTGAGGAGTGTAAATATTTGGGGGAGATATAGTTGTTTGCGTGAGGTAAATGTGGAGTTAGTTTAATCATTACTCAGGAGTTAGACTAAACATTTGATAGTCTAACTGTCCCTGACTATTTTATTTAATTTCATTGGAACCCTCCAAAGTCTCTGATTTAAGTGAAGACTGTTGGACGATTCCAAGTGTTTTTGAATTACCCAGTGCAAAGTTCAATTTTTCTGGGCACTTCCTTAGAGTGTGCTACAATGTGTACGCTGCAGGTTTCCCATGCACAACTGCCATTGCTGATGGAATAACTATTGTCTGTCCATTGGCAAACCTCAGCCTATAACTGTTTTCCTGCAGATGTTGTCTGACCTGCTAAATATTTTTGGCATTTTCTGTTGTCATCTATGATCTCTTTGGCTGAATCCAACTCCCACTGTACTAGAAACACAAGCTGGGAAAATCTAATCCAGTCCAATATCAGGCATGAAGCAGAAACAGAATGAAATTTTATCCTATAAGGAATAGAAGTTCAGTGCCTTTGGAAGATGGAACACCTTCTAATTTCCAAGTTATACTGCTGCATTTGAATTGGTATACACTGGAAACTTTTCATATCTTTGTTTCATTGGTATGAATCTAACATTTTTGAAAAGTCGCAATAGAAACTACACAAATCATTTTCTGAGTATGTGGCAACAGTGCCGGTGATATCCCACATACAACAACATTTAGAGAGGTTGCTTTCAGATCCTCATTCATTTTACTAAAGGAAACAATTAGAAACATTGATAAGAAGTTATCTGGTTTGAGGACCATGACATTAGCTTGCAGCCAAGCGGAACCCAGAACACATTATTTGTCTCACTGGTTGCACAATAACAGATTCACCATGTTTATCTCTACCAATAAGTGACATAGCTGATGGGAGGCCGGAATATGCTAAGTAGCATATTTTGCTACTTCAACCTCTGCCCACCCTCCTATAATATTACTAAAAACAGGACAGAAAGAAGCATGGCACTTTGGAAAAGCTTATCCCAGTAGACAATCAAGATCCAACAATGCACAGAGTAAAACTTTGGCCCTTCGACCACAAACCATCAGGGTTACAACAGGAGTCTCCCCAAGAGCCTTGGAATTTCAAGTGTATTGGATTTGTCTTTTTGTTTCAACATCTACACCTCGTGACTGTTCTGTGAGGCACACCCTTGATAAATATTGGCTTTGAAACCTGTTATCATGCACAAACTCTGAACGCTTTAGTCCAATTGAACAATACTTTTATTTATTCTGAAGCATGTTATCGAGCAGTTATAGCACAAGAACAAAAACAAAAGTTGCTGGAAAAACTCAGCAGGCCTGTGAAGAAAAAATCAGAATTAACGTTTCGGGTCTGGTGATCCTTCTTCAGAACTAATGGTGGCTGGGAAAACATTGGCTTTCATGCAGAAAATAGAGAGGGGGATGGGGTAGGGAGTAAAAGATAGGATAGAGTCCAAAGAGAGAGAAGAGCAGTTGGATAGTCAAAGGAGTTGATAATCTCGCTGGGCAGGTAAATAGTTGTTAATGAGGACTGTTAGTGACTAAGAATTGGTAGTGTCTAATGGCAGGCTATGTGATAACACTAACTGTGATTTTTTTTTCTTCACAGATGCTGCCAGACCTGCTGAGCTTTTCCAGCAACTTCTGTTTTTGGTCCTGATTTACAGCATCTGCAGTCCTTTCGGTTTTTATTAGGTATAGCATAAGTATTGCTTATAACTTAATTCACTAAATAAGAATGCACCTTATTGCATGACATGCTTTTTTTGAAATGAATCCTTAATCCGTCTAAAGAACTTTCAGAAAAATAAGCATTGCACTTTCTGTAGAATCCATTTAGTTATTGAACTGTTTCATTTATTCTTAAAATTTTAGCTTTTTTTGATATTCTTTCAGGCTATGACATTTTAAGATTTAACTTCAGTCTAATAGAACCTTCTGGTTTAAGATACTGGTCAATAAATGAAAATTTTTCTTTTTCTTTGACAACGTTACTTATATCAAAGCTTAATGAAGATGATCACTTGCAATGTATAGATATTGATGCTGCTGCTCACACAGCTTTTCCTCTCTAGTCTGAGAATTACTAGTCCAGCATAAAATCAGAATTAATCGCACAATGCATTTCTGTGACATTCAGACAAGTCTTGTTGATAACTCTTATTGAAAAAATGCATAGGTAGGTTGGATTCAACAAATGAGCATCACAATAATAGTGCACTTTGAGTCTAGCATTGCCATACAGTTGTTCTGGTGACCTGCTTGATCTGAATAGGCAGAAATATATATTTCAAATTTCTTGTACATTATAATTAATATTTTTGTCCCTACTGGGATATTTGACATTTATTCTTAACTAATAGATTATTCCATTTCATATTTCTTTCGCTGGTAAGAGGAAATTGTTAAAATTACAAAGAAGAATTCTTTAATCAGTCCAAATATATACCTGTCACAGTCAGTACTGCTGGAGCTAGTTCTATTATACATTAACCATATGTTGGTAACTTGAATTTGCTTGTGTTTATGTTATTACATATGGTATGTTTCCACAATAATGTGTGGACTACCTACCAGGTTGGCAAAGATATAATGATATCCTTTGACATGCTTCCCAATAGTTATGACCTGTAATAAACAAATTGAGAAATTAGTTTGTCTCTTGCGATATTCAGTATTGAAGAGCAGATTATCAGAAACATGTATGAAACTTAAGTTATGCCCGATAGAGTCATAGAAAATCAGAGTTTTTACAGCATGGAAAAAGGCTCTTCAGTCCATCATGTCATCTATCTATTCTAAAACCATTTTCCAACATTGGCCCATAGCATTGTATGAAATTATATTTCAAGTGCTCATCTCAATAGTTCTCAAATGTCTTGAGGACAGTGATTTCCAGATACCCACAAGTCTCTGGATGAAAATTATTTTCTTTACTAAGGGGACAATTTTCTCCCCATCTACCCTATCAATGCTCCTCAATCAGATCCCCCTTCAACATTCTCTGCTCTCAGGAAAACAAATAGCACACCATCTAATCTCTTCATAACTGTGTTGCTCTGGCCAACATCCTGGTGAAATTCTTCTGCATTCTCCTGAGTGCAATTGCATCAAACCTATAGTGTGGTGACTAGAACTGCACATAGTATTCCAGCTGTGGCTTAACTAACATTACATACAACTCTATCTTAACCTCTTTGCTCTTGCATTCAATGCCTTGGCTAATAAAGAGAAGTATCCTATATGCCTTGTTAACCACCTCATCAACCTGTCCTGCTGCCTTTAGGGATATATCGACGTGCACAATAGGTCACTCTGATTTATTGTACTTCCAAGGGTCCTATCCTTCAACATGTACTCCCATGCCTTGTTAGTGCTTCAAAAATGCATAATCTCACACTTACAGCAATAACATTATCCTTTCCAACATAAAAATCAAAATACAAAGTTATTTGCTGAAGTGTAATTCAGGTGAAATTCTAATTAGCCATTAACTTCAAGTTCAGATTCATAAAAGGAGATAACCATCTTCCTTGGATTTCCTGTATAATCTCTGACATTTACAACTTTGCTCAATTGGATGCACAAATATTTATGATGATTATTCAATTTATGCTATGATTGATACCAAAGTAGAGAATGAGGGCAGGAAATGGATATCAGAGGTCTTAATTATAAGAGGCCATGGTTGAGATTGTCAGAGACTGAACATTAGCAGAGGAATGCTTGGATGCCTCAGGGAAAGTGCATATCACATGCATTGATCAGCACTGAGGAGAGGTCAGAGGTCATGGGATGTTTGGGGTCTTGGGGTTGATTGGATGAATTGTGTGGGAAGGATATTTGATCATAGGAGTGGGGCATCTGATCATGCAGTTGTTCAATGGACCCCTTCGAGAATGAGCTCAGAGAAATAATATTGCCATGACCTCACTGAATCGCAGAGCAGATTTGATGGGCAAATGGCCTGCTTCAACTTCTATACCTTATGGTCCTATGGTCAGGCAGTTATGCAGCATCCAGCAGCTAATTGGAAGAAGACATACCTCCTGGATCCTCATTTCTTTTAACTGCTAAATTTCCTGAAGAACAGAAAACCCAGGCAGCCAGAGGTAAATTTGAAGTGGTCAATGAATGTGAGACAGGACAGAGAGGAGGCCATATTAGACTTGGTATGGTGATCGATGTTTCAGTAGGAGAGCATTTTGGGCTTAGTGACCATAACTCCATAAGATTTCAAATAATCATGGACAAGGATAAGGGTGGCCCTCAGGTGAGGGTGCTTAATTGGACAAGGACCAATTACATCCAAATTAGACAGGAATTGGGGAATGTGCATTGGGAGCAGTTATTTGAGAGCAAATCTACGTCTGGCATACGGGATGTTTTTAAGGACCAGTTAATTAAAGTGCAGGACATGCATGTGCCTGCAAAACTGGAGGATAGGAATGGCAGGATTCAGGAACCATGGAAGACAAGGAAAATTGTAAGCTTAGTCAAAAGGAAAAAGGAAGCATGTGACAGGTCTAGGCAGCTACAAACTGATAAAACTATTGAAGAGTAGACAGAAATTGGAAAGGAACTTAAATGTGGAATTAGGAAGGCTAAAAGGGGCCATGAAATGTCTGTAGCAAAGAAGGTCAAGGTGAATCTCAAGGCTTTTTATGTATATATTAGAAGAAAGAGGGTAGCAAGGAAAAGAGTAGGCCCATTGAAGGACAAATGAGGGAAGTTATACGTGGAGCTACAGGAAGCTGGGGAGATCCTTAATGAGTTCTTTGTATCGGTATTCACCAAGGAGAAGGACATGATTAATGTTGAGGTCAGGGATGAGTGTGTGAATACTCTAGAGAATGTCGATATATTGAAGGAGGAAGTTTTGGGTATCCTAAATTGCATTAAGGTAGACAAGTCCCCAGGACCAGATGGAATCTATTCCAGGTTGCTGAGAGATGCAAGGGACAAAAATAGCTAGGGCATTAGCAGATATCTTCACATCCTCTTTGACCACAGGCGAAGTTCCAGAGAACTGGAGATTAGCCAATAGTGTTCCCTTGTTTAAGAAAGGAAGCAGGGATAATCCAGGAAATTATAGGCCGGTGAGCCTGACGTCTATGGTGGGGAAGCTCTTGGAGAAGATACTGAGGGACTAATTTTTAAAACTGTACCACAGTCCTTCTCCCTGATTTCTGTACCCATATCATTTCTGTCACTGGTGAACACTGACCCAAAGTATCCATTTAGAACCTCACCTCCATCCTCTGGCTCCATGTACAAATTACTGCTGTGGTTCTTAAGAGGCCCTACTCTTTCCCTCATTATCTTTTTATCCTTAATATATCCATAAAACAACTTTGGATTCTCTTTTATTTTACCCACCAGTATCCTTTCAAGTCCTTTTTAGTTCTCCTAATCTTCTTTTTAAGTACCCTCATCCACATTCAATACTTCTGCTGTTTTGAGCCCTTGGTATCTGCCAGAAATCTCCTTTTTTTTCTCTTAATCCAATCCTGTATGTCCCTTAATATCCGTGGCACACAGAATTTGAGCATGCTTTCTCTTTGTTGGAACATATTAGCCCTGTACTCTTCTTGATTGAATCCCATTGTTCGGAGTCAGATTTACTGAAAGTATCTGCTCTCAATCCATTATTATAACTATTAATTCAGTTGTCACATCCCAATTCCCACCCCGCCCTCAATCTCTTCTGATTTACAAGCCACTGATTATGTAAGCATGTACCTTTTATTTACCCAAACGGGCCCCCTGCTTTCTTCACAGCCCTACCTTTTTGCCTTTCTCCCATCTAGATTCTCAGAACTGCCCGTGTCCCCACAGTAATCAATTTGCAATAGTGAATGAGCAGCAACACACTAATGATGAAGTAGCATTCTTAACCAGCAGCTCAGATATTGCTACTGCATCTTATGCAGAGGAGAGGACAAATGCAAATCTGCATGTGATGAGGTATTGACCACAAGTGGTCTTTAGCTAGGGCAGGAAGCAAGGATAGCACAGGTGCCAGCTCACCACAGGTTATACATAGGTTTGACTGTAGGGGACTTAAATAAGCACATCAGTGGAGTGAGTTTACATTAAGGTTGATAGCCATGCAAAATGATGTACTTTGTGTATAGACAGGCCTAGGAGAAAGCTGCCATACAATGTCAAGAAGCATGGAGGACTCTGAATGTACACAAGGAAATTCTCAGAGTCTGGATTCTGCTGTCTCCAGAATGGAAATGGCGGAAAACTTCATTAGCAAATCTGTAGAATCTACTAGGATGATCTGACGGCCAGTGAGTTTTGTCCAAGTGCTCTAGTTTCTTCCCAAAGTCCAAAGATGAGCAGATTAGTGGATTAGCCATGCTAAATTGCCCATAGTCTCCAGGGATGTGCAGGCTAGGTGGATCAGTCATGAGAAATGCAGGTTACAGGGATAGGGTAGGGGGTGATTGATCTGGGTGGGATGCTTTAGAGGATCAGTGTGGACTCGATGGACCATATGGCCTGCTTCCACACTGTAGGGATTCAATGATTCTCTGATTTCAATGAGTAGACATAAAATCTGGGAATTGGAATGGAAGTTCAAATAGAAGTCCTATGGAGTCAGGTTGCTACCATGCAAACTCAAGACTGCTGCCATTGTGGGAACTGTAGGATATTATAGCAGTCTAGCAATTGTCTTCTAACAGATTATGATTTCTGTATTGCCATGTACAGGAGAGTCACAATGGCTCTATTCGGTCACCCATTATACATCCTGCCCAAATTTCCTTTCCATTGAATTTACCCAAACTATCTTGTCCAGTCTTTGTGTTCAACATTAGGCATTTTGAACAGGTTTAAAAATGTCAATAACCTTAATAGATTATGCCTCAGATAACATGCCTCAGATCAAAATGGATCTTCAACAACTCAATCCAAATGAACCAGTAGATATTTGGAATTAGTGTGATAGTTTTAGACATGAAATATATTGATGTAACTAATAAAATAATAAATTTTTGCATGATTTTCTATTAGCTTAATAAGTACAACTTAAATGGCTCAAGGGGAGGTCTGACTATAATTTTAGAATAGAAGAACAATTACAGGAGACAGTTCAAAGCTGGAATTCTGCTTGAAAATCACATGAACAGTTGCAATAAGAAGTCAAATAGCATATCAATGTGCTATCCTACAACAATTCCCAAACGGACCATCAGTGTGCTATCCAACTGCAATTTCAATTTGTATAACAATTTGGACTGTTTTATTTGGAGTTTTGTTGAGTGGAAGCTAGACCATTACCCTCAGGGAGGAATACAAAACTGAACATTCTGTCACCCGGGTACTGAGTGCCATTTCATCTATAGCAAAAGTAACATTCACTACTATTGGCCTGGCAGTAAATTCTCTGATTATCTGTTCAGTTACGAAATGATACTTTGCATAGTAAGACATTAAGTGTGAAATTTTCTTTACTATAAACATTGCTAATTTCATGATTTACTCTACACTGTGGATATAAGAATACATCTTATGAGATCAATATCAATGTGGAACCTCATGCTGTGAGCATCTACCCACTAATTAATGAATTAGTAATTAATTTAATTAATAATGGTATAAACAATTACAGAGTATTGTTATCTATTCAAGCTGTATATGTAGTACCTGCTCCATGATGTCATTAACTTTGTCACGCTCACAGTCAAGAATTACTTGTCTCTCCTTTTTATTTTCCAGGTCCTGAAAAAGTGAGCGATAGGCTTCATCTTTTCTCTCATCTTTTATATTTCCTACATTGATTGCAGTCACTTGCCACTTATTTTCAGCGGCAGCATCCAGGACTGCCTGTAAGACTGACAACCCTGGAGAAAAGAACAGAAGAATACAGTCTACAGATTACATTCACAGCCTGAATAAAACTGGTTAGAAATCGAATTACGAGAAATCACCCAATGTTCACTTTCTGATATTTGCTGAACTTAATGAAGACATGCTAAAATAATTGGTTTAATCTGACAAAACATTTCAGGGGACATTGAAGGTGATTACTTTTACGTAAATATAAAATTAGTAATTAAGTTAATTAATAATGGTATAAACAATTACAGAGTATTGTTATCTATTCAAGCTGTATATATAGCTGCATATATACATCAATTATAATCAAAATCATAACACAAGTAGGATAAGCAGAAGACTAGAAGACCCTCAAATCTGCTCAAGATCATTATGATCATAGCTGATGTTGAGCTTCCATTAATATGATAGATTTCTTTCAAAGATTTTGGAAAATTAAACAAGTTATCTTTTTTCAATCAACATATCAAAACATGTATGAATTGATTTCCCTTGATTATAGTTACCACTGGATTTCAACATCAAGGAGAACAATGAGGGAAAACTGATTCAAAATCAACAATAACTCACTCAGAGATAGTAAGAATTGCCGATGCTGGAGTCAGAGATAACACAGTGTGGAGCTGGAGGAACACAGCAGGCCAGGCAGCATCATAGGAACAGGAAAGTTGATGTTTCGAGTCGGGACCCTTTTTCAGAAATGGGGAGGGGGAAGGGAGCTCAGAAATAAATAGAGAGAGATGCGGTGGGGCTGCGGAAGGTTAGTTGGATAGTGATAGGTGAGCGCAGGTAGGGGATGGTGGAGATTGGTCAGTGACGTGGGAGGAGCGGATAGGTGGGAACAAAGATGGACAGATTGTGTCAGGTCAAGGAGGCGGGGATGAAAGGGAGGGTTGGTCATGGGCTGGGGCTGGGAATGGGGATGGGGATTTTGAAATTGGTAAAATCCACATTTAGGCCATTGGGCTGTAGGCTCCCAAGGTGGAATATGAGCTTCTGGTCCTCCAGTTTCTGGGTGGCGCTATTGTGACACTGGAGGAGGCATCAACAATGATGCCTCCCATCATATTTCCACTTGTCATTGATTTCCTTCCTTTGACCCTGCTTGTCACAGTTCCTGATCAGCACTTCTCTCCATTGATATGGAAAGCTAATAAGTCACCTCATTTTCCCGCATCCAGCAGCAGAAATATTGGACTGGCCCCTTGGTATAATGACAGAAAGAAAATCCCCAATCCTGCTTCAATCCCTCCAAATGTGGTGAGGAACATTGATGGACTTCTCTATCTCTCCCTCTCTCGCTTTTGAGCTCCTTAACAGCACCCGTAACTTATCTTTTTTCCTCTGCCTGATTCTAAATTCTCTGTTCCTCTTATAGATTCCTCATGCATCAGCAAGGTCCCTCATGGTAGCAAGAATAATCTAAAAACCCTTAGCGTATGCTAATTAAGTCACAAAGTAGGAAATGCGTTTTGGTCACAAGAGAGTAAACCAAATTCTTTGCCGCCATTGGTTGATGATTATGACTAAATTAAGGCAGTGGAACAGGATTGAAAACTGTAATGTTTCATGATACTGTCTAACAATACTGTCCTACATCCATGAATCTTTTAAGTATAATTTCCTTTAAGATTATGTAAATTAGTATACACATCAACTGGAACTGAAGTAGTGATATAAGCCATTCTCTGGAGTGAAAGATACAGCACATCCTTTACACATGCAGAATCCATGAGTGAATCAAGAGGGAGTTATTATGATTGAAATAGAGTTACATTTATATAGCACCTTTTATAGCAGGATGTCACAAAGCACTTTACAACTAATTAAGTACTATTTAAGTGTAGTCAATGTCATACATGTAGGAAACATAGCAGTCTATATGCAGACATGAGGTTCCCACAAACAGCAATGTGATAATGGCTGGATAATCTGTTTTATGATGATATTAATTTGAGATAAATATTAATCAGTCCTGGTGCTATTGGATTTGTTGCATCCACCTGAGAGGGTAGACTGAGCAATTGATCTACTGACTTATCCAAAATCAGTACTCTTACAGTGCAACACTCTGTCAGTGTGGTACTCACATGTCGACTATTGCTGTATAGTCCTAAATTAAAAATTAATCTCTCAACCTTCTGTCTCATGAGCAAGAATGATAGCAACTGAGCTGTAATTGCTTTGTATAGCTAATTCTGACCTGAACTACATTAGTAGGAGAGAAATCTATTTCACCATTGGAATTTCTCTTGAAAATAAAAATGGAACTGCATTTATTTATAAGGCCAAGTGTTTTATATATGGAATGTGTAACCACAGCTGTCAGCATGTTTGCTGGACTGATATGATTAGTTTGCATATTCTGAAGGAATTGGGATCTTGGGATTCCCAAAAATCAGTTGCCAATCAAGGACTTATAATCCAACAGGTCTGGCAGCATCTATGAAGAAAAAATTAGAGATAGCTTTCGAGGAAGGGTCACCAGACCGAAACGTTTACTCTGATTTTTTCCTCACAGAGGCTGCCAGAACTGCTGAGCTTTTCCAGCAACTTCTGTTTTTGTTCCTGATTTTTACAGTATCCACAGTTCTTTCAGTTTTTGTTTTTTATAATCCACCAGGTCAAACTTTGTGCCTGCCTGCAGGTGGAGATCCTGTGCAGATAGGGGAGGGGGAGGTAACTGAAGGAGAGGGTTGGAAGGGTGAGGAGTTGACAGAGCGCCATATCAGACTGCTAGCATTCCTAGATGTGAAGCCAGGAGGAATGCATGAAAGGATTGAAATGGCATGCCTATTGGCATGCTTTGTTCAGGTTCTGTCAAGTTTAACAGCAGCAGCCTCAACTTCACTTGCACACTGAAAGATTTGATACCAGTTTGAGGTGAGCACAGCGGGTACTTTGGTAGCCAATGCAACTCAAGAGAAATCAAACCATAGAAGCTTTTTTTTTGTTTCACACTATCTCTTACTTTCTTGGAAGATTGATGATGCAGTGAATGCATCAAGCATAAGGACTATATCACCATCAAGCCTGTCTATGTCTTATTCTCCGTTATTTAATCCCTTTCTCCACAGGGAGTTTTGAATTTCCTTCTTATTTGATGAAAATCTGAAAAGTAACTGAATGAAATTTCAGAGTATGCATCTAATCTTAAGATTTAGATTATTCACCCCAAAATTCATCCCTAATGTGTTAACATTTCTTAATTTAGCTGAATTGTTAGATTATTTCACAATGGAATGTTCATACATAATCATTGCACAAAAAGAAAGGAAAACTATGATAGTAACATGTAGATGAAAAACATGCGTACCTCTGTCGCTGTCATACAGATAAGCAAACTTGTCCCACTGATAATATTCAATCAAACTAAGAAGAGCACCCTTGAGATCTGGCCTCATCTGTATGACAAATTGATGCAAGCCATCCGCAGGAAAGCTTGGGGTGATAAAAGAAACATGCAGTGTTCCACAGAATGATGTAAGCGTGTTTACAGACTTCTTGTCGTAAAATCCAAAAATAGCGTAGACCCCTCTTGAAAACTGGGAGCAGACTGCAAGAGAAAGAAAGTCAAAAAGAATTTTTAATTTATGAACACTCAACAATCAATCAGAGTTCTGTTACCATTAACACATTCACAACCTAAAAGGAAAATTGTTCTCTCATAAGGATGGAATTGTACTGGGGGGTCATATAAATACAGCCCAGTGACTTACTTGTACTTCTTTCAACTTAGTATACTGCATTCATTGTCCACAATGGATGTTGGATAACCAGTTGCTACTTCCCTAATAAGTGCTGAACACTTCTGTACCATCCGTAAGTGTAATGTTAAGGTTTGCTTGCCTTTTTAATGCTCCATCTCAATCTCAATCTGTACTCTGCCCTTGCTTTGTCTTACATTGTTCGAGTGAAGCATGATTTAAGCTGAAAAAATCCTTATCTTTCTGCTGGAACTTTATACCCCTATGACATAAAATTGCCTCAATAACAACTGCTGTAGCTGCAGCACACATTTTCTCTCAGAAATGAGTGCTAGTATTGTCATAAGATTCCATTGGAAAGGAGAGATTATAAACTGGGTGTTAGCATAGGAATTTACAGTTTATAGATGACAGGGGTCCGCAGTTCTAGAGCCCATCTGGTATTCTTCCACTACATCTCTGGACTACTGGAACATTCGTACTTTTCTACCATCATCATTTTAGTGATTTATCATTTCCTGCCTTCCACCTAATTACAAACTTTTGTTTTTCCTTGGTTCTGCTTCTCCTTATAAGATATGCTTTATATGTCTTACATTTTTTACATTGTATGTTTTACATTTCTTTCTGAGGAAAGGTCAACTTATCTTTCTGTGTTGTCTGTTTCCAATATTTTCTATCTTTAGTAATGTGTTCAGCAGAAAATTTATTTTCGACATTTTAGCAGAGGCATTAGCACATTTAGTAGTGATGAATTTCAGATGAATGCATTAATCAAACAAGATAGGCAATGACTCATGTTTACCTTGGAATTTTATTAAAATAACTACACAAAATAAGGCACTAGGAAGTTACATTTCATGCCAATCAACATCCCAGTACAGAGATACATTTACTTATAAACTTATTAGCTATACTATTCTTTAATTTTTTTTTCTGTTTTTAGTCAATCAATGTTCACAGTCAAAATGTTTGACAAATCAATACCAATAAAGTAATGTAATATAATTAAAGTAACAGACATCCAGAAGTTTATGGAACATTAAATCAGTGAAGGTGGAATTTCTTTCCTGTTCACCAAATTTGACATTAACACTGCAGAATCTCAAACCAGCAGTTTATTAGAAACTGTTATCAATAAATGTAACCTTTTCTTATGTTTGCTGGACTGATATGATTAGTTTGCATATTCTGAAGGAACTGCCAAACATAATAAGCATCCTCCATTTAAAAGTATTTCATTAGTAAAAGGGACAGAAATCATTTTTCAAAAATCTATTCTTCTAATTAATCTCTTGACAGAAAGGATAAACTGCAGATCTCCAAGTACCGAGAAACTGCATATACAATTTCTGTAATGGAAGTAAGTAAGCAGAAGACTTTAAAAGCTTTCAAAGAAGAGGTCCTGGAGAAATTGTTGGAAAAAAGCTTGTAATATAAGAGATTCAACACTTGCTTACTAAATTAAACTGCATTTTTAATGTCTTCATTTGAAGCTTTCACATAGGCTGTTCTCTCATCAGGCTCTGATAGCTTGTGGGGAATTTTCCGAAAGTGTCACGACACCTCAGACAAGGGCTTATGCTGAGAAGGCAGGGTTGTCATGGTGACCTCAGCCAGTACAGACTAATCATGTTTTCAATTTTCAAAATAAATACAAAAGGAATTGTTGTACATTTAAGACCAAATTTCATCTTGTACTTTCACAGTGTGAAGCTTCATCTACTGGAAATCATGGTGAGAAAGGATGTGATCTCGGCACCTTTGCTGCTAATTTATTTCCCACATTTTGTAGGTTGGTTCTATCTCATCAAGATACGTGGTACTTTCGCTGTCTTTTAGATTGAACCTCAGATCAAACACAAGCCTAAACAGAAATAGCCTGTCACAGACTTGTAACATGTAAGAACAGGGAGCAACAAAAAGGGAAGCAGCTCACAAGGGCTTATAGGGAGGGGTTAGGTCACTTTGGCATGTCTGAGTATAAGTGTCTCAGGAAGCTGGGGTTGTCATGTCAGGTGATGACAGCTACCTGTAGTCTCCCAGATGCCTCCCCTGCTTCATCAGTGACTTTTAAGTCACTACAGCCCTCAATATTTTGCCTCTAGGTCTTTTTAAAATTCAGTTGAAGACATCCCCAGAGTTTTCCATTCATTAGTTCACAATTATGGGAGACCAATGACTTGGTGGTCAGGGCTGCCTAATATGTGAACTTGGCCTACGATAATGTCCGTCAGAATGATTGGGCACTCCAGTTACCTTCTCATAAAGGGAGGACATCATCAACTGCACACACAGTAACCCAACAGTAACAGGGTGAAGAAGTGGGAATGTCACTGGACTAGTAATCCAGACGCCATAGGAGCTGATGGAATTTGAATTCAATCAATGTTTTAACAATCTGGAATTGAAAACTAGTCTCAGTGATGATGACAATGAAATAATCATCAATTGTTATAAAAACCCATGTGGTTTACTAATACCTTTTAGGCAAGTAAATATGCCACAACTTACTGACCTAAATGTGATTCCATATTCACAGAAATGAGATTTACTCTTGATTACCCAATGCAATAGCACAAACCATACAGTCAAGGGCAATTGGAGACAGGCAATAAATGTTTGTGTTGCCAGTGATGCCAACACCCTATCAAAGAATTTAAAAAAGAGGCATTTGCTCAGCATAAGGGTTTCTACTCCAGTAATGCACAACTATGAAGAAATGTGTGTTCAAGTGCCTGGAGCAATCTAGATGCATACGTTAGTATCAACTAATACAACTTTGCACAGCTGAACTTGTAGAACGAACAAGGCAAAGACCTTAGGTCCTATTTGAATAATTTAGAGAAGGAAGGGGTATGGTGTTAATCCAAGAGAAGTAATGATGGTAACATGCCTGCAGCCGCTGACGTTGCTATCAGACACACCAGGTAAATTTTACTAATGCAAGATTCACCTTCATCTTAGTGGGTTGATGTCATTAGCACACACAATGTCAATTCTTCCCCCCATTCCACAAATGCCACTGACAGTAAACAGTCCTTCAGACAAACAACCAGTTTTCTCTCTCATTCCATGACCATTCCCATCCTTTCATCCCTTTATTTCCAGTTAAGAGATGTGTTTTGATGGAGCAAATGGGTTTTATCACTCTTGACTTATTTCTTATATTTTTGTTCATACATGGGAGTGATTAGAGAGCCTAATTAAATTATTTACTGCCAGTCTACAAAAGGGGGCTAAATTTACCCGTTTCTTTTGGCAAGTGATGCCATGGCACTTTTTTCATCAATCTTCCACTCTCCATCTGATTAATTATGCAAATGGCCTCTGTAATTCTTCTTATGGAACAAAAACAGAAACTGCCGAAGAAACTAAGCGTCTCTGGGAGCTTCTCTGGTGAAAAACCAAGTTCATGTTTCAAATTGAGTAGTCCTTCTTCAGAACTGAAATCAGCTAAGAAAAGGTAGTAGTTATGCTGATGACAGAAGAGGGTGGCAGGGGTGGGAAGGAGTGAGCAGATGGGTGGCAATGGAGCCCAGAGCGAAAGAAAGACAGTTAGGCAGAAAAAGGTTGATAGTATGCCAGGGAAGGTGAAAAGCTGGTAATGGGGGCAATGAGCAGGTAAAAATTAATTGACTGTGCTGAAAGCAGCCCATGTCATGACAGGGTGTGGGATAAAAGACGAGTAAAGGGCATGGAAGGAGGCGTTCAGGCTCTAAAATTCAATAATTCAATAATTCGATATGGAGTCCTGAAGTGTGTAGGTCCCTGAGTGTAAGATGAAATGCTATTCTTCTAGCTTGTGCTCAGCCTCAGTGGACCACTGTAGCAGGCCCAAGGCAGAAATGTTGGTCAGGGAACAGAGTGATGAGTTGAAGTTGCAGGCATTTGGAAGCTCAGGATCATTTTTGTAGACAGAATGTAGGTGTTCTGCAAAGTGGTCGCCTAGCCTATATTTCATCTCCCCATATTGTGAGCAGTGAATACAGTATACTAAATTGAGTGAAGTACAGGTAAATCGCTGCTTTACCTGGAAGGTATGTTTAGACTCTTCGATAGGGAGGACGGAGGAGTGCAACAGACAAGAATTCCACTTTGTGCAATGGCATGGGAAATGCCATTGGGGTTTGGGGAGGTGTTGAGAGTGGAAGCGGAAAGAAATGGGATGTCCTTGATAGAATGCTCCCTGCAAAATGCTGGTGAGGTCAAAAATGAAGACCAGGAGCCCTATCGATGTTCTGGGAGGGAAGAGAAGGGGTGAGGGCACAAGTGCAGGAAATTGATCGGACACAGCTAAGGGCCCTGTCAAACATGCTCCCTGGCCAACATTTCTATCTCAGGCCTGCTGCAGTGCTCCAGCAAGGCTCAGTGCAAGATGGAAGAACCACACCTCAATTTTCCATTTGGGGACCCTGTAGCTTTCAGCACTCAATAGTGAGTTCAATAATTTTAATACTTGAACACCTCCTTCTATGTCCTTTACCCAGTCTGATAGCCCAGGCCCTAGCATGATATGGGCTGCTTTCAAATTAACTATTCATTTTCCACCTACGCATTGTCCCTATTTCAGCTTTTCACCTTCTCTGGCTTGTTATCAATAACCCCTTCATCTGTCTAACCTTCTTTTCCTCTACAGGGCTCCATCTCCAGCTATCCACTCACTCCATTTCCCCCCACTCCCCTGTTATCAACATAAATGCCACCTTTTCCTAGCTGCTGTCAGTTCTGAGGAAGTGTCACTGAACTCAAACTATTAACTTTGTTTTCTCTCTACAAATCTGTTGAGTTTCTCCAGCAACTTCTGTTTTTGTTTCAGATCTTCAGCACCTGCAGCTTTTCATTTTATCCTTATCATGGAATCGTGCAGCAGAGAGGCGTATGTGCTCATTACTGCCGGACCTTTGAGATGTCCAGACCACTGGTGCCATACTTAACTCCAACTCCATAGCATTTCAGACACTACAAGCCACAGACTGCACTTCACACTATGGTCCAGCACCATTGCCCCCAAGGAAATGGCCATGAAAAATAGATCTTCACCAAGCTGGTTCATTAATTCGCTGACGTTTCATTACCTTGCTGAGTAACATCATCAGTGCAGCCTCCAATGAAGTGCTGTTGTGTTTTCCTGCCTGCTATTTAAACTCTGGGGTCCGTTGGATTTGATTACTTCATTTCCGATTTTCCTTTACAGTGGTGTATATATAAGGTCTAGTTCTATGTGCTTGTTGATGGCCTTCTTGGTGGAGAACCAGGCCTCTAGGAATTTCCGTGCTTGTCTCTGTTTGGTCCTAGGATCCTGATGTTGTTCCAGTTGAACTTACGGTTCTCCTTATCCGTGTGAATGGAGATGAATGAGTACTGGTCATGTCTTTTTGTTGCTAGTTGGTATTCATGTACTCTTGTGACCAATTTTCTTCCTGTCTGTCCAACAAAGTTGCGTGAAAACACTATTTAAACGAGCGACAACACACTGTAGCAACCTGGAACTACACCAAAAAGAAGAACAGTAGCTCCACCAAGTATTTAAGGACAATGTATACCGGAACAACTGGATCCAACGATGCCTATCACACGAACAACAACAGGAAGAAACTGCACACCCTAACCCACTCATCACGCTACCATACATCAAGAATATATCCAAACTGACCACAAGATTCCTACGACCATTAGGCATCAGAGTAGCACACAAATCCACGTCAACCCTATGTTAACTCAAACCAAAGACTCCTTATCCACTATGGACAGAGGCAACATAATATACAAAATTCCATGCAAGGACTGCGACAAACATTACATTGGACAGACAGGAAGAAAATTGGCCACAAGAGTACATGAACACCAATTAGCAACAAAAAGACACTACCAATGCTCACTCATCTCCATTCACATGGATAAGGAGAACCAGCAATTCGATTGGGACAACACCAGGATCCTAGGATAGACCAAACAGAGACAAGCACGGGAATTCCTAGAGGCCTGGTTCTCCACCAAGAAGGCTATCAACAAACACATAGAACTAGACCCTATGTATACACCACTGTAAAGGAAAATCGGAAATGAGGTAATCAAATCCAACAGACCCCAAAGTTTAACACAACAGCATTTCATCGGAGGCTGCACTAATGATGTTCCCCAGCAGGGTAATGAAACGTCTGTGAACTAACAAACCAGCTCAGCGCGCAAACCAACCACAGCATCCAGAACCCGAGCTACAAATCTATTCAAGAACCTTAAATAGATCTTCAGTTCAGCTACAGTGACGTAGAGGTGCTGTCACAATACAATGTCCTGGGCAACGAAGGAAGAAGATTAATGTTGTTCTGTGTTCCACAAGGATAAGTGCCACTATCTTCTCTCTGCTATTTCTCACTTGCAGGCCCACCCTGCACTCTAAGTCTGCCTTTGCACATGCTTCTCACCAAGGATGATAGAATCCAACACTCACTATTGCATATAACATATCCATCCAGAGGTTCTCACGCACCTTATCTTCACAAACTATTAATCCTTCTAGTCCTTGCAATATCCTACTTATTCACTGTTGACAACTCAATACCAAGTGCAGAACCATACTGTAAGTGGCTTAGAGATGTATCATGATGGTGTGACGTGACTGATACCAATATTGTCAGATACCAATGTCTGTGGAAATGGGGTGTGTGCAGTCTTTGTCCATGGAGTGTGCAAAGATGTTGGTGCTAGGTTTCCAAGATGGATGTTTGCACCAGCTATTGCCAAGCTGGAGTCACTGGATAATCACTCTCAGTTTCATGTCAGGAGTTTTCATCAATTAGCTTCTAGCCAGCAAATCAGAGGATGGGAACTGCATATTAATAAGTTGAGATTCAGTGGTAATAAGGTTGACAATGAACAACAATCTATGCAAATGGGTTGCTCACTAGCAAGAATTTAGTCTTGCTGACTGACTCTTGATTGGAAACGGGGCTTTTTGTTCTTGACATCAAGAAAATCCTCACTGCACATCTCACCCAATTTTCTTAACTTTCCCTTCATGACCGACATTGTTCAAGGGCTGGATACATTCCACCCAATATTTTGAGTCTGATATGACTGTTCTTCAGAACGTCAGGTGGAAAGTGATGGGTTTTAATGCTGTGAAAAAAGGTATTGAGAACAAGAGGAACAGAAGGAAAGTCAGGGTAAGATTAGAGAGCAAGGGAAAACAGGTGTCATTGAACAAAAAGCTAAAGTGAGTGACAATAGTGGTAATCGCTGTAAAAAAGAGAGACAGGTTCAGAGCCAGTGTTAATACAATTGCAAAATATCAAAAGCAAAATCAAGTAAACCAGACACTGGGGAGGGGGAGCAATTTTTGCTGCCAAGATGCTGCCATCTCCATGGCTGTATCTTACGAAAGCTTTCAGCCTTAACTTTATAGAATGTACTTCTTCATCAAAAGGCGAATGGGCAGCAGCAATGGCTATATTATCCTATGGAAGATGCACAACAGTCCCTTCCAATGCAGCAAACAGTTAAAGGTGAAACTCACTAGGTTCTCGATTCATGCCTCTGCCGAGAACCAAAAACATTTACCTCTACTTCCTGCTGCAAGAGCTCCCTTACTGACCCTTCTTTTATTCCCTGATCGAATTGCATGCTGATCCCATTTTCACAACTCTGTTGCTTCCAGCAGTGGTGCCCTGACTTCATCAAGGACCCATCCCACCAGAGTAAAAATACTGCCAATCTGATTCAAGTTCGAGGAGTCAGAAAATTTCCTGACTCAGCACAATAATCAACTATTCATCAGGGATTGATTAACTCAATGGGTTAAATAATTTAAAACTATTAAAGACATTATAATTTATGAAGCAGCTGTTACAATAAATCAATTGATATGGCTATGAACAGCTTGCAAATTCAAAGTAGTCTGAGTTCCAGGAAGAGTCATAACATTGCATGCACGGCATGCAATCCTTAAACATGAGCTCGCTTAAAGGCAAGATACAAATGCAAGAAACCCCTTTCTTCCAAAAAGAAAGTTTAATGAATTATAAGAACAAATGAGCCTTTGAATTTATAAAACATGTAAGTAATTTGTTCAGACATCCTACGATGGTGACATCATCTGGAATAAATGTTAATTTCCAGAGTCAGTAACCTTGTCTGTCTTTCATGTCTGTGTTATCAAGATTTTCTTTCATGGACTCCATTTGTTATTCCAGAATTTGCTTATCCTGAAGCATCACAGACTAGCCACTGACTGATCTCATTCCTTCAGTTGTTTCAAGTACTTCAAGTCCTCATTGATTAACAGCATATTTTGAAGCTCCTGGTTTTACTTCCTGGTTTCTTCTAATCTTATAAAATGTTCGGCTTCCACTGGTCCAATATATTTTCTTGCTCATAACCTGCTCTAACAACTTTCCACGATATTTCCACCACTATATACTTCTACCATATTTTTCCTTTTTTTTTCTTTGAAGCCTGGGCCTCTTCCACTTGATACTTCAGTGGTTGTTGGCTTGCTCTATGTCCTGCTTAGGTTCTTTTACTCAAGCATTGTTAATTTCTAAAGAGAACTGTCTCACAAGTGATTTGCAGCCCCCTGATGTCTGCCCTATACATCTTCACCTACTTTTACAGGTCATTCATTTTTTCCAGCATTGCTTTGATCTCAAGCCAATGTTTCTGCAGCTGCTACAGGTGGGCCTGTCTGTTTCACATCAGAGTTACTCCAGACTGTTTTCTGTATTTCATCATTCATTTCATTGGTTTGATGATACAAAACACATAGTTCATCATGCATCCTTTCCTTGTCCTTCAACTTTTAATTTACCTTTGTGAGATGGGCAGTGGCGCCCCCTGTAGAATTTGTTTTCTCAAAGTTGGGATTCTTGAGTTTGAATTTATTCTGAATTAGTTTCTGGCCTTTTCCTCTTGAACTTTTATTTTTCTCTTGAAACTGAGTTGAGAATTTAGGTGCACTAATTCACACATAAGTGAAATTTTCCATTCTTCTTTCATATTCAGGTCTGCAAGTGGTTCTTGAATAGTCTGCTTCTGGTTCTGTTGTGTTTCTGATGTTTGGCTGATTCAATTGATTGTGAAAGTGCAACACCACAGCATACGGGTACCTGCAATTGTTCATCCAGCTTTATCTACAAGAACACCTGCAATGTCCTGTCAAATTGACTGTACATCCACTCCAGCACTATTGATCTCACACATTGAATTCGTTGTCATGACTTGAGAGTTGTCCCATGCACTTTTAACATGATTTAATAATACTGTCACCTATGTGTTTTGCCTGTAGACTAACTTACTTGTTGACAGTTCAAGTACGACAAGCTTCATCAGAATGATATTTTCTAGCGCTGGTGTTCAAGTGTATCATGTTAATGATAACGATCTAAGAATCAATTGCTCATCAGAAATTGATGAACTTCATTAGTTATTTTATTTAATATCTTAAAATACAAGTTATGAAGCAGACCTTACAACAAACAACTTTATATGCACATACAGCTTGCAAACACAAAGCAGGCTAACTGCCAAGAGATGTCAAAACAGAAGACACAACGTATGCACAACACATAGAGTCCTTCAAGGTGATTTCTCTTAAATGCAAGATATACAGACTTATAGTCAATGCTTAATAATTTAATCAGGAATACTCTCTGACTTCAAATGCCAATGTTTACTGTTGGGTGTAGGTAGGAACAGCCAGAATTGACAACCAGAACGATGGCACTAACAGTCTGTATGCCAGGCTACCTCCTCAGGTCCCAACACAGCCAATTTTCGTTAGGGAGGCTAGAAGGATGAGGAAGGGCAGGGTAGCAAATGATCCCACTTCAATTAAAACACTTTAAAAACCTTGTTCAGAGATTTGTTATTTTTCTAAAGTTTCAGGAGGGACAGGAGGCCATTGGTGCTGTCTAATGCAGAGCAGCTCAAGGGAGTTGAGAATAGGGTTTTGAATGGGATAGTTCATCTTCTAAAGTAGAGATTTAGTAATGGAGAGGGGGATGGGTCTGCTCCATCATGGAAAGAATTGAAAACTTTTATTACCAAACCTCCTATTGATCCCATGTTCATGATTTCATTTGCATGTTGAAATGTGAGAAGTCTGCATTTTCCATTTTTTAGAAGTATTACTTGTAACAGCAGCCTCAGTAATGGCTGCTACAGCGAGTCAGAATGAGGCCCGTCTATTCAGTGACCCACCTTTAGTGCCTTCCCTCTCTGGTCACTGTATGGCTAACTGGCAAACCCATTCCTGACCCAAATGTCAGCTCACCTCCACCAAATTACTGAGAAGCTTCTGCTTCATGTCAGAGGTGACTTCATGAACTGGAAATGAACCCATCTCCCTTTTCCCACTTCTACTACAAAAATGCAGACCCAACTATTGTGATGTCTGTTATTCAAACTGTGCAGAATTCTTACGTTCCGTATTGATAGGCTACACTTGATTATCCCCTCTCCCTCAAAGAACTGCTTAGGCAGAGTCAACTGAAAACAGTTAAATGACATTGGTAGATTTTTATTAGAGATGGATATTAAGGATAACTGAACCAAGATTAGTAAATGAAGTTAAGCTATAAATCAGACATGACCCAGTCTCAATTTGAAAAATTACCTGTTCCTTAATTTCAATGTTTCTTTGTCTTCTTAAGGATTTTTTAAATAGTTCTTCAATTGAACATTATTGAATTAAGGGTGAGTTATACTTCTGAACTCCTTGCAAGACACTTAAGATTGTAAATATAACAGTTTACATACCTTCATATGTACCTTCTATTTACTTCATTTATTGCTCAGATATTGCAACCTGATATGGTTAAAGTGATGTTTTAGAATTTAAATCATGCGAAAATATGGAAATGTAAAATATTATGGTGCTTGTAATGCAGTAGGTCAGAGCTATTGAAATTCTTGGAGCAAAAGAACAGAGTTACTTGTTACAACTATTGGACAGGAATTTATAAAAATAGTGTCTTGACCTAAGCAGATACTTACACAAAATATTGAAATTAAAATGGAAAGGCTGGATAAACAATAAGCTGGAAAAGATATCTAGTCCAATGAGTTTGCTCCATGTATGATACCTCATCCTTCCCCAACAGTGCATCATCTCCAACCTGCCTCACTCTCACTCCATTGCACTCTCTGCACTGCCTCACCCTCACTCCACTCTACCCTCTGCCCTGCTTTGCCCCCACTCCACCTTGCTGAAGCTTACAGTCTGCTGCAGCTGTGGTACTTTCTGGTAATTCAAAATCAAAAGTGAAAAAGAAGCTGAAAGATTCTCCTCTGATCTATTCAAATAATTAAGTGCTAGAGACTTGTTGAAATTGCAAATGCTAACTGGTAAGTTACTGCCCTTTAAAATATGCAAGTCAAGCACATCATGTCTTATTTGAGCAGGTATGAATCAGTTAGATACAGTGGTAACAAATTTAAGTAGCTCCTTCAGTAATCCTTTAAGGGATTTATTTCCACTGAACTATATGCCTTGTCAGCAGTCAAAGGGCCTACTGAGGTACTTGTCACTGCCTCCCCACATCAACAAACTCAACTGTTCCATCCAACTATTCCACCATCCTTTCAGATCAGAATGCCAACCGGGGTACTAATTTTGTCTCCTTTCTGACCCACTGTCCCCTCCCTCTGTTAAAACTGTGGACTTTGCCAATGGGTTACTTTTCCCATGACACTATTCAATGCTGCTCTCCTCTGCCAAACTACTCAGTATTCCAGGATCATTCTGGAATGAAAATTACTGCTAAATTGGCTACCAGCTATCTGACAGTCTTGGCCCTCATGTTTGCTATTACTATTAACAGGTCCTTTTCCTCACATACAATTTCCCAAACTGTCCGCTCCTGTCCCTGCTGCCTTTGGAAAACTATTGCCCAATCTCTGATCTCCCTGTCATCTCCAAAATCTTGAGTGTGCTTTCATTGCAAAATTGATATTTCTTATAACGTCAAATCTGAATTTTCCCAATCAGGTTTCCATCTCTGCTAAAATAACAAAGTGAATCTCATGTACTTGATGCCCCTCAGCTAAAAACATAACATCAAGTTTGGCATAGATACAGGTAAGAGCTAGCTGCATGGCACCATCATCTTTCTCAAGCATGCCACCATATTTGATTTACAACATTACTTTTCCAGCATCCAGTAAACAGTGAGCAGAAAACTTCTCCAGCTAAATACTGCGAAGACTTATTGACTTTTATACCTGCAAGAAACTCCATCTTTGGCTACCAACTACGTCCCTCACCTTGGCAACTGAATGGGTTAATTTAATGTCCAGAATTTTAATTGATCTGACACTGAGTTTCCAATCACATAGTTGCTCCATCAACAAGATTGCCTTTTGTAAAATAAAAGCAAAGTACTGTGAATGCTGGAATAAAATCAAATAACAAATCAAAATAAAATCAAAATGCCAGAGAAACAAAGCAGGTTTGGCAGCATCTGTGGAGAGAGAAACAGAGTTAACATTTGAATCTGATATGACTCTTCTTTAGAATTTCTATAACATTGTCTGTCTCCCTGGTGCCTCAGCCTGCCTTTATTGTCTCTCAGGTAGATTTTCAAATGCTCTCCGGGCCAAGCAGCCATCTTCACAGACCCTCATACAAAACTCCAAATCTAGTTTCTTACTGTCAGCAAGACCTATTTGCTGAACACTCCTGTACTTCCTGAATTTCAGCAATTTCCAGTTGAGCAACAGTTTGACATTGAAATGCTATGTTCGTTTTCCTGCCTCATCTTTCCCAGTCTTTGTTACCACCTCCAATCCTGCAAGCCTCTGAAATTTCTGTGCTTCTGTACTCTTGACATCTTGATTAATCCTGATTTTCAGCACTACCCATTGATAGTTATGCCTTCAGCTGTCTGTTTCCTGACCTTTAAAATTTTGTCCTTAAACCTTGCATATGAACCTATGTACTCATAGAATCCCTACAGTGTGGAAACAGGCAATTCAGCCAAACAAGGGCATCCCAGCCAGACCCATTCCCCTACCCTTGCATTTTCCATGTCTAACCCAAACATCCCTGAACACTATGGGCAATTTAGCATGGCCAATCCACCTACCCCGCACAACTTTGAACTTGGGAGGAAACTGGAGCACTGGGAGGAAACCCACACAGACACAGGGAGAATGTGCAAACTCCACACAGACAGTCGCCCAAGGGTGGAATTGAACCTAGGTCCCTGGTGCTGTGAGGCAGCAGTGCTCACCACTGAGCCACCGTGCCACCCTTTCCTTCTTTTAAAAACAATTAACTCATTTTCTGTTGTTGCTTATTGTGATAAAAGATGTATTTGTTTTTCAAAGCTATTCAAGCACTGTACAATGAATTATTATGTACATATTTTGCAATCAGACTCTGATATGGAGGTTCAGTTTTAAGAAGCTTTTCTTCCCCCCCAAAAAAGAGAAAGTCAATTTAGAAACTAACCGATGTACAACAGTTCCAAGAATGCATGTGTTTGCAGTTCAGTGCCTAAGAAGACCCCTGTAGTGTGAATGGACAAAATGTTTATACTGTTTTGCTTATGGCAGGTAGAGTAAGCATAATCAGCTTAGTTTTGACTTCATAATAGTTCAACATTTTATTTCAGAAGAACTCAAAGTACAGTTCAGAAGAGAACAGTTTTCTCCGAGCAGGGGAACTAGTATTCTTTAGTTCAATTAAGGGGACCAGTCACCTCAGCTGAAGCAGTATACAGCAGGTTCCAAGTCAACTGAGTTTGCATTGGAATTTTTATAATATCTGCAGCCTCAAGTAAATGTGTTTCATCATCCAACCACCTTGAAGCCAGCTGCAAAACAATTAAACATATGATATATCAAGTCAGGTTTCATTCTGGGATCTGATTTGTCCAGTATTGCCATCAACTGGGATCATAATATTAGTAATCATGTGGTAGCATAGATCTTGAGTACTGCTGAAAAGAAAAACATGTGTTGTCAAAGCTTTCTTATCTTGCACTCAGCAGGACAATTCACAAGAATACCAATCCAAGAGGAAAACAAACATTCATGTTCATAAAAGGGGAATACTGATTGGTTGGCAACCAGACACTGATGAGTAAAATTAGCTGGAGAATGCTCCAACTAATGCTGATTGGCAGTTAACTGTCAGGTTTTATGCAAATTTTAAACACGGTTGATTGACTCAGATTTGTCATGGCATTGTCTTGAGAATTGAACAAGCAAAGAGCTGTCACCTATTTTGTTGATTTGAAATAGGCACATGTCTTGTGTGCAAAGAACAAGGCTCTGTGTATTAATATACGTAGGTACTTGTGCACACGGGGTATGCTTTTTGATACAATCTGCCAGCCTTTAGGATGAACAGGCTAAATTCTTGATGATGTCAGGCAAAAAGCTTCAACAAAATGTCTTTTTTCAGCAACAATATTGAAGCAATAGTAAATTTTTTTTTAAAAATTCCTAAGTTTGATGTCCCAAAATAAGCTTAAACAGTATTTTTTTTTCCAGAAGTAACAATGAGAAGACAGCTTCCCATTTATCATGTGACTAAAACAAATCACTTTGTATTTTCTCCAACATAACTTGTGTTAGCTCATAAAATTCATCTCAATCTAATAAGACAATTTTACTATTTTGCACTTGAACATTTGAAGAAATGGCTAGTGAGAGGTTTTTTTTGGTTTTATTAACTCACAGAATGTGGGCATCTCTGGCTTGGCCAGCATTTATTGCCCAGCCCTAATTGCACAGAGGGCAGTTAGGAGTCAACAACATTGCTGCAGGCCAGACCAGGTAAGGATTCTAGATTTCCTTCCCTAAAGGAAAGAAAGAATGAGTGAACCAGAGGCATTCTTCCAATTATCAACAATGTTTTCATCATCATTATTAGACCCTCAATTCCAGCTCCTTTTTTATTGAATTCATGGCAGGATTTAAACCCAGATCCCCGGAACATTTCTGAAGAAGGGTCTAGGCCCGAAACGTCAGCCTTCCTGCTCCTCTGATGCTGCTTGGCCTGCTGTGTTCATCCAGCTCTACACCTTGTTATCCCTGGAATATTAGACGAGTTTCTGGATTAATAGTCTAGCGATAACACCACTAGACCATTGCCTGCCCACAGTCTATTAAAGGAGACTAATATTAGAATAAGCAAGCTCAATCATGGGCATAAAATATTCTGCAAACTATGTTCCTTAACACCTTTCACCTACAGCAACATGTATGCAAACATGGATATGATAACCCATATTTTTGAGTACAATTAGGAGCTTCTGATAAAGAGTCACCAGACTTGAAATGTTAATTCTGCTTTCTTTCCACAGATGCCACCAGATCTGCTGAGTTTCACTAGCAATTGCTGTTTTTGTTTCAGATCTCCAGCATCTGCAGTTCTTTGTTTTATTATAGGAGATTCCAAGGGTTCCCATGCAGTGAAGGGCTGCTGCTCTTGCCACTCCTTGCCTCCTTTATTTTTCTGGTTAGCAGTGAATCTAAAATTTAGTCACAAGATAAATAAATCCGAATCAGGCCATTTGGTCTAACCAAGCCATGTTGGCATTTAATGTTTTACTCAAGCTTCCTCCCACCTTCCTCATCTAAGTCTCGTATTTAATCATCTGCTTCATTCTTCCTCAAATTCTTATCTATCTTATTCTTTAATGCATTTATAATATTCACTTCAACCACTCCCTGTGGTAGCAGAATCTACATTAATTTTAAGTAAAGAGTTTCTTTTAAATTCTGCATTTGATTGGTTGGTGATTACCTGATGTTAAAATCTCCAAATGCTCTTCCATGCAACAGAAAAATATTTTCCTTGCATCCACTCATCCAAAATATTTCATAACTTTAAAAATTAGTTAACACTTCAGTTTTTTGTTTTCAAGACAGAAGATCCTGTCAGTCTTTTCCTGATATGTATACGCATGCATTTTTGGTCTCATCCTTGTAAATCCTCTTTTTACCCTATCCAATGCGTCAAAATCCTTTTCTATAACATGGCAAACAGGACTGTATGCAGTAGTCTTATTATTATCTAATAAAGGATCAATACAGTAATAGCATAGCTTCTATCCTTTGCAATTCTATCCCTTTAAGCCCAGTGCTTGGTTGCAGTTTTTTATAACCTTGCTAACCATTACTGCAACTCGTAGTTATTGATGTATTTGTACTCTGAGGTCATTTTGTTCCTCTATTCCACTTAAACTTTCACTTCCATATAATAATTGACCATCATTTTCTCCATACTGAAATACAATACCTCACAATTAGCAATGAGCTTCATTTATCATTTCTTTGTCCATTCTAAAAGTTTATTAATGTTCTTCTGTAATTTGGTGCAGTCTTTGTCAATATTATCTTTTCAAGTTTAGTACTATCTACAAGTTTAGAAATTGAGTTTTTGATTCCCAAGGCCAAATTTTAAATGCAAATTGTCAGCAGCAGCAGCTCTATACTGACCCCTCTAGAACACCACTTTTCACCATCTGCCAATCTCTACTTTCTATCTTGAAGCTACCTAGCCACTCATCCGTTGACTCCACATTCTGACCTTAGTTATCAGTCTTTTAAGGGGCACCACAGCCTGAATCAGAAACTATACCCAGATGTCATTGGAGAGTGTACCTGAAATAAATAACTCATGACCCCTACCCTGTTTTGTTGATATCAATCTTTACTCTCTTTCAGCCTCAAATTGGATAACTTTTCAAGAATATCGAGTGGACTAGCTCCCTGGGAGGATTCATATTCCAGCCCATACTCCTCAAAACTTTCAGTTCCCTCTGTTTTCTGTTTTTCATTCTTGCAAATATTCTGTGCTTTGAGATGTCAAAATAAAGGAACAACAGCTAATGGTATACAGAATTATTTGAGCAAGAGAGTTGCAGGATCAGGTTTTACCTCAAAGGACATTATATTTTGCCACTTCAGCAATATTTTTGCAATCTTTTCTTTGTACTAATTTGTTCGGTTTAAGTATCTTAAACTAGATAACCTTGTGACTAAGAGTATTTGTTCAATACGTAAAAGGAGAAAATGCACTACTGATAAAAGAAATGTGGATTTAATTGCACTAGTCTGATTTTACTTTGTATTTTTTAGTTACCAACCTAAAGGGAAATTGTCCATTTGGAACACATCAGACATTGTCAACAGAGTTACCATCATATCAAATCCAAGTGGCAAAGAAAGATAAACAATTGTAGGCTCAAACAACATTCAAACTAATCCTGGTGCAAATACAAGTTATTCCCAGCGCAGATGAAGGAAAATTTTGCCTCTATCTTATTAACAGCTGCAACAACTCACTTTAAGAAAGCTCGAGGACCTGCCCCAAAATCATCTTACTTAGCTAAAACGTAGTGCAGCATAAAAAGGCTAATATACCCCATTCTATGCACAGATTATCAAATCCCTGTCAAAGTTGTCTGATCCTTTACTGCATGAAGTATGCACATCTTTGTTTACCTTGTCCAACTCATTATTTGAGCAACGTTCAGATCAATTGCAATTTTCAATTCAATAGGTTAAGAATTTGTCACTAAGTTAAACTAGCATTGAAAATGAAACTTAATTTTGAAAATATAGTGTGCTTTAATGCCAAATTGTTATTTTCCACTTGACAATAATTTTAAATAAGACTGAAACACAGAAATATGGCTTCAAAAGTTTAAAATACAACCTCATGCTAAGGAAGAACTCAGTGTATAGATAATTACTCGTTAATAGAATTTATTGTAGGTATTTTCATACAAACAGTCAAAAGAAAAATTCCAAATGCTTTTCAGTAGAATGAAGGGATTAATATCAAGCATGTGCAGGAGGAAGATTTTATGAATACTGTTTCGGTGTGAATATTGTAGTGGTAAAAATCAATGAAAGGTACATGTTTGGGATGCAAGTAAATGAAGTGTAATTTAACTTGGGTGATAATGCAAAATAGGTGACAGTGAACCAGCAATCTGGATTAAAATATTTCTTTCATGGGTTGTGGTCTTCACTAGCTAGTCCAACACTGGTTGCTCATCCTTAATTGCCTTTGAGAAGATGTTGGTGAGCTGGACTTTTCTACCACTGTAATCTATACGGTATATGTGGTATATGTAAATATTTATGGAGCTGTTAGGATGAGAATTCCAGGGCACTAGGAAGGAATGAAAAGCATCCAAAGGATACTGAGAAGTGAGAATGAATTTTTGGAGACACTAGTCATAATTTTCCAGTTCTACTTAATTCTAGAGTGATGCTGAAGGACTGGAGAATCGCAAATGTCGTAGACCCTTCTTCAATAAAGAGGGTAAACATCTGACCAACAACCACAGGCCAGTTACAAGGATGATTTGGAAATGAAGGGCTTGTCACATGATGAGTGCTTGAGGACTCTGGATCTGTACTTGATGGAGTTTAGATGGATGAAGGAGAATCTCATTGAAACTTGCTGAATACCGAGAGGCCTGGATAGAGTGGATATGAAGAGGATGTTTCCACTAGTAGGAAAGATTAGAACCCAAGGGCGCAGCCTCAGAATGAAGGGATGACACTTTAGAACAGAGGTGAGGAGGAATTTCTTCGGCCAGGTGGTAATGAATCTGTGGAACTCATTGCCACAGGAGGCTGTGGAAGCCAGGTCATTGAGTATTTAAGACCAAGATAGAAACGTTCTTGATTAGTAAAGGATCAAGAGACATGAGGAGAAGGCAGGAGAATGGGATTAAGAAACATATCAGCCAAGATCAACTGGCAGAGTAGACTCGATGGACCGAATGGCCTAATTCTGTTCCTAGATCTTATGGTCTTATGGATTGTGTTGTCATTTCTACCCATTCTGTAATAGACAGATTCCTTTCACAGGATCAGGAATGTTACATCATGGAAGGAGACCATTCAAATCTTTATGCCTACTTGCGGAATAAACAAAACACTGATTGCCATTCTCCAACCTTTTGCCCATAACTCTGAACAATATTCCTTTCTAGTATTAATCCAGTTTAGTTTTGAATTCCTCAACTGAACTTCCTTCTGCCACAGTAGCTCTGGAGTTGAAGCCATATGTAGGTGAGACCAGGTAAGGACAGCAGATATCCTTTCTGAAAAGACTTAAGTGAACCAGATGAAGCTTTCACAACAATCTCATTGTTTCATGGTTGCATTTACTGGCACTAGCTTTTTATTTCATGTTTATCCATAAAATTTAAATTCCCCAATACCAGTTGCCATGGCAGGATTTTAACCTATGTCTCCGGAGCATTAGCCTAGCCCTCAGGATTACTAATTTAGTGGTATTAACACAACACTATTGCAGCCCACCTGATTTTATCTTCCAATGAAGGCAGTGTTAGAAAAAATGGGTAGAGTATAAAACAAACATGCTCTAATCTCACCCCAAATATGTCTTTGCAAAATCCTTCAGCAAAACTTTCTAATCCTACCAATGCCATAAACGATGATTTCTGAATCCCTCTCCGGCCCTCCAAATTCACATTCTGTTTACAATAGCTATATTAATAATGTTTCTAAAACTATTTCTGAGTTTGCACTTGTTATGAAGAATGATGAGAGGTGAGCTGGAATCAACCACTCTAAAACAAGTATCCAGAGATTGTAACCTGGATCCACAGCTCCTCCTTGATTATAATATCACTTAACTTCAGTATCAAATGAACATCCCGTATTGCACAAGCCTGTCATTTTTATTTATCCCAATGCTCATTGCTATAATGATAAATGTTGTATCTTTCACTCACACCAGTTGAGGTTGAATTTAAATATGTTAAACTTTGCAGATAGGCAAAGCTTCATTAATAGCATCAGCTCTATTTGGGCAAATTAACCAGTCAACAGACGTTCTCTACAAACATATCTTGCATTGAAAAACTGTGGTATAAAGAAAGTGATAATTTTAATGATGTCATTGAGTGTTAACTAAATTAATAAAAGTAACCATTAAAGCATGTTATGAAACATAGAATCCCTACAGTGTGGAAACAAGCCCTTCGGCCCAACAAGTCCACACCAACCCACAGAGCATCCCACCCAGACCCTTCCCCCTATAACCCAGCTCATCTACACATCCCTGAACACTACGGGCAATTTAGCATGGCCAATCCACCGAGCCTGGACACCTTTGGACTGTGGGAGGAATCCGGAGCACCCGGAGGAAACCCACGCTGACACGGGGAGAATGTGCAAACTCCACACAGACAGCTGCCCAGGTCCCTGGTGCTGTGAGGCAGCAGTGCTAATCACTGAGCCACTGTTCCGCCCACAAATCTGAATTTTTGCCAAGAAGTTAGTCAACACATAGCACAAAAAGCACTGGAACTCAAAAAAAACCTTGCATGCTTTTCTTTTAGAAGAAAGTCCAATGCCTGTAAGAAACCAGACTATAGTAAACAGCATGACCATGATGGATTCAATGATGAAAAGCTAAGGAAATAAGTAATAATTTTTAACACCTAAAAAGAACTCTACACAATAGAAAATCATAACTTGTTTTCATAACAGCTACAGAAACAAAGGCAATTTTTAAACAGCCTGAAAGGGCAGCATGGGGTTCAGTTCCTTGAACCACACTTCCTTTCCGTATTGATATTTCCTTGTGGTTTTATATCAAGTTTTATGTGCTAATGCACCTGTATAGCACCTTGGGTCATTTTATTACCTATTCTGAGCGCTGTATTGAATCAGAGTCATTACAATACAAAAGTTAATCACATAATGTATCGACTCTATGCTGGCTCTCAGTAAAGATATTTGACCAGATCTATTTCTTGTGCTATATCTATAACCCTACAAATCTATTTCCTTAAGTACCCATCCAAAATACTTTTTAATTAATTCATAGTTTCTGCTTCAGCCATCCCCACATGGCAGGTTTCCTGAACCTGTACTCACCTGAACACTATTCACAGCTGGAAAATTGCCACTCCCCCTCACCGAGAACTGCAAGAATAAATATGGGAGTGTGGAGAGGTGCTCTAACAGGTGGGAGTTTGGAATTGAGATGGGAATGTAGAAATTGAGTTTGTTTTTGAAAACATGTGAAGCCTACTGTTTTTACTGCTGAAGGAACTCAACCTGAAAGGCCATTTAGACCACATCTACATTTTAAAACAAACAAGAATTTAAAGCTGTCTCACAATTGTTCATTCGGTCAAAGCTCCATTGCAGCAGATCCATATCCCCTAAATTTTGGTTGGTGACTCTCACTTTGGGAAGCCCTGTCATAGATCATGACTTCCGGGTCATTATTGTTCCCTGCCTAAAAACATTCTTCCACATATTCTTGCTGCATTTCTTGCCCAAAATCCGAAATCTGTGTCCTCTGATCAGTGTATCATGACTTAATAGGGACAAATTCTATTTTTCTGTTAACCATATCTCAAGCTTTGCTAATTTGTATAGTCCTACCACATCTTTGATCTATTTCTATTATTGCAAGGGTACACCAGCCTAACCTTGTAACAAAAATTGCTCATTCCTGTAACCATTCAGGTAAATCTCCTTGGCATTCTCTCAAGGACCCTATCTGTTTTCTTTCCTAAAGTGTGGCAACTTAATTTGATGCATTTGAATGGTGAATCAGAGTGCAGGACATTAATAAAGTGCAGCTTTTGGACATTCAGAGCATTTCAACTAGCAGAATTTACGAGTTTATCTGCACATTTATGGTCAGCAGAGGAGATAGTTCTTTTTGTATAGGAACAACTGTGAGCATTGTTACTGTCATAGCTATTTCTATAGTAAATGCCAGAAGTATCAAGAAATTTTCCTATCTCAACTGCACATCTGTGAAGAAGCTCACACACTTCCCTTATATAAAGTGTAGGCATAGGACCACAGCCACTCAATTTAAAGATTTATTACATCAGGTGAAAATCTTGTTCATGTTTCCCAATTCCTTTTTAAATTAAATAATTACCTTATAAGAACAAGGAGTTGGCATTTCTATTAACACTACATCAGACAAATATCATTCAAAAGTGTCAAGTATTCAACTGCAAGAGAGATTTGTAGACCATGAATTTGAGAGATCAGGATAAGGCCATCATTGCTCCAGGGGTTTTGTTTTTTTGATTGATTCAATTCAATATCCTGATCTTTTCACTTTATCTCTGTTTTATAAAAATATAGTTTATCTTCTTGCTTGTTGAAGTTACTTTCATTTTTCAGGACAATGGCTTTCTGTAACCAATTCCAAAAGCTGTTTACATAAAATAGAATTATGGCAGACTTTAATATTCTAACAATTAACCTCCTGACTTCAGAGTCACAGTACTCCCATTTTCTTCAATCAGCTTTGCCTAACCTTTTGTTTTGATGTTCACCTAGGGCACATCAGTGTTTTGGGTTATAACACAGTTTACTGGTATGGTTTTCAGACAGAAAAACTTTAAATTTGTAATCTGTGGAATTATAGTCAGAAACTTAATCACATCAATATAATTTATTCTTTAAACTCTTGGTCTGCCACCACATCAGATTACTTCAGAAAAACATTTAGACACATATAGTTATAAGTTAGAACAGATTTTGGAAAATTAATAGAGAGCATTTTGTTCTTTCTTCAAAGACAGAAAAATGCTTATGATGATAACACTTGTTTGTAGGTTTTAATCTGCATCAATAAAAATTTCATGTAATTTTCCTCAGAGAAAACATTTCATCAACCAGATTACATGAATTTGGCCAAAAGGAACTCATGTAATAGTTTTACTTCCACAGTTTCCAAAATTAACAACGCATTTAATTGCTCTATACAAAATAATAATTGAGCAATTTAGAAAAGTTGACAGAGTATTTGAAGGTGATGATAATGGAGGCTTTGACCACAATCTGCAATACTCCTTCATTAAAATAGTGATGCCAGATGATGGGAAGATTGCCCCTGTTCAACAAGTTAGTCAGCCTAACATCAGTGGTGATGAAACCAATAAAGTACAGAGAATTGTTACTTAGAAAACATTGGCAATAAATAATAGCCAGCACAGATTTATGAAAGACAAGTTCTATATGAGAAACTTCTTTGGGTTCTCTGATGAAGGTGAGAGTTGATGAAATTAATATTCTGTGAATTGACTTTCAAAACGGAAAGTGCTATAAAGTATATTAGCAATATCAAAGCCTGGAGTATAAAAAGGTCAGTAGCCAAGTGCATACAAAATTGGCTAAGAGACACATATTCAAACAGCCAGGCTCTCCGGAGACTTTTAAAATGATGAGTTGAACCTGGATGAAAAAGTTGTGCTCTATTTTCATAACATGTTCCAGGTACTCTTTGGTGGAGAGGTCAAGTACTCCTTGGGCAACATTGCCTGGGTTGGGAATGGGTGGGGGAGGGGGGGATGATGTGGGGTGGTGGTAGACAGAGGAGGAGGAGGAAGATTATTTATTCCAGAGAGGATTGCGCGTAAAAGATGATTAAATCCCTTGGAATTGTTAAACCTATGAAAGACCTGTTAATACCTGGCAACATTTTGCTTTTTTTTAAAAGTGTTTTAGAAGTGTTTTTATGATTAAGAATGCTTTTTCTCAATAGAATGTAGTCTGAACAACTTCAGGTAAATAGTATGCAGCATTTTGTGAAGGCAGTGCTGGTGATAACTGTGCAGGGATTTGAGGTATCTATGTTTCAGACGCATTCAGGAGGATGGGATCACAACTGCTCTTTAGACCATGAGCTTAGTCCTAAGTTTGCGGTCTTGGACTTCAAACACTCTGTTCCTCAGGCACCTGAAGGCTGTGCAGGCACATTGAAGTCAACAATAGATTTCATCATCAATATCTGCTCGCAGCAAGAGGAGGCTCCTGAGATATGGGAAGTGACTCACATTGTCCAGGGCTCACCTTGGATTTTGACATTTGGAGAACAGTGCTGTGTGGCAGGACTGGGCTGGCAGAGCATTCGTGGATAATTACTGTGAGGCCCACTTCTCTCATACACATTGTTGAATGCATTGACGATGGTTTGTAGTTCAGCTGCTGATATGCATACACTCTGACATTGTCTGCATACTGCAACTTGATGAAAGATGTCTAGGAGACCCTGGATCTACTGATTGTTCTTAATGCTGCTTTGGTGTTTTCTGTTCAAGAGGCCAAGCATATCCAGCCTAATGTCGACTATCATGGTTTGTACAGTGGAGTTGGCACTGTGGGCACTCTGTGCCTCTGGCGCATTGATCATCACCAAGTTGGCTGTGAGCTGCCCACCTGAGTAGTTCTAAATAGGAGACAAGTGCAGTTGTTAGGGCTAAAGGGATCAAAGGGTACGTGGCGAAAGTGAGAACAGGGTACTGAATTAGGTGATCAGCCATGATCATACCGAATGGTGAAGCAGGCTTGAAGGGCTAAATGGCCCACTCCTGTTCTATTTTCTATGTCCTCATAAAAAGTGTGGTTATTGTTTGTGAGAGTCAGAGTCTCACGCTGAATGAGAAGAATATGGAGAATTGCTCCACTATGAAACTCGAACTGCTGGCTTTGAAGTGGGCTATTTCCCAAAAGTTCAAAGACAATTTGCTCCATGATAACAACCCACTCAGCTACTTTCAAACATCTGCCAAGCTGAGAGCAACACAGACCAGATGAGCCACTGGACTCAAGTAGTTTCTGTTCCAGATCCAGTACAGGTCACACAAAATTAGTGCAAATGCTGATGCCCTTCGACAGAAGACTAACCACAAGAAGAAAACACCACTGCCCAGTTGGAGAGGCCTGTAGTAGATGCTATGTCCATACCTAAGTCAAATGCAACATTCTGAACTCGATTTTCCATGATGTTCAGGATGTGATTCAATATAGTGTCACCGGTGCATTTATGAGTGAGTCTAGATCCAGAGAGGTAAAGCCAGGCATGATTTCACCATTGCTATATATCTCTCAAAAGAAGACATAGTCAGCTTCAGCTGATTGGCACATACATCAGGAAAGAGCACAATTACTGGAAGACTCCACATCCACCAACGGCACCAACTGAAAAGGGATTCCAAACAGAACAGAAACTGTGGAGGTGCTGGGAGAGGATCAGAGAGGAAGATAGAATTCTTCGTCGGCTGGTTCATGTCAAAGAGAGAGTCTTGAAATGATCATCTTTCCCAACAGCCTCAATTTTCAATTTTTGATTGTAGTTCATGATCGTTCAGGATCCCAGGTGATAGAGAAGACAAATGCACTGACCAGAGAAGGGTGGTACTGGTCCAGGATGCAATTGAGAGAGAGATAAAGTTTGACCAAAGCAGAGAAGCAACCTCACACCAGGATGGGATCACCAAGGGACCTCTAAAAGTCCTTGCAATGGATTTTTCAGTCCTTGGCCAGTAACTGGACTGAGCACATTCTTGTTCTCATGGATGTTTTCACCAACTTCACTCAGGCCATTCCCACCTGTGACTAAAAGGCCTCAACAGTAGCCAGCGTGTTAGAATGTGAAAAGTTTATTTATGAGGATGTTCCCTGTTAGACTCACAGTGATCGGAACTACAACGGCAAGATCCTACATGAGATTTGCAAGGTGTCACGGTGGTATCCAACGTTTTTAAGAGAAAGGTCATGTTTTGAATTTAAGTGCAATCCATAATCTGCCCTCAAGATAATCCGGAATAAACAGTTTATTTTAGTCCTATACAAACCTAAAACCAAGTATATATAATTATTCATTTTGTCCTGTGCTCACCAAGCTTTAGTGTAACACATGTGACTGCAAATTATCTGCCATATTATCTTTCTAGAAATGTGGGTGCTGGATTGAGATTGCTAACCATATAGAGTCCATCAAATGGCTGAGAGCTGAGTGTGATATTTGGAAATGATATCTTCATTTGGGAGAATACTGTCTTGCCGTGATATGTAGAATCAAAATAAGATTTCACTTTATGATAGGACAATAGGAGTATATGATAGACAAACCAATCACATACTAATTGGAGTTTAATTCAGACAAATGCGAGGTGATGCATTTTGGAGGATCAAATTTACGTGTGAATTATACTGTAAATGGTAGAACTCTTAGGAACATTAACATCCAGACAGATCTGGGCGTGCAGGTTCACAGTTCCGTCAAAGTGGCAAACCACATGGCCAAAGTGATTAAGTCGACATATGGCATGCTTGCTTTCGTCAGCTGAGGCATGGAGTACATCAGTCAGCAAACCACGTTGCAACCATATAAAACGCTTGTTAGGCTGCATTTGGAGTATTGTGTGCAGTTTTGGTTTCCAATTGCCAGAAGGATGTGGAAGCTTTGGAGAGAGTGCAGAGAACGTTCACCAAAATTTTGCCTGGTCTCGAGGGCATTGGCTATGAGGAAAGATTAAAAAGACCAGGATTGTTTTCACTGGGAAGACAGCAGCTGAGAGGTGACCTGAAAGAGTCAAAATTATGGGAGGCATAGATAGGGTGAATAGTCAGAGGCTTTTTCCCAGGGTTGAAGTTTCAATTACAATGGGATACAGGTTCACAGTGAGAGGGCAAAAGTTTAAGGGAGATGTGCGAGGAAAGTTTTTCATGCAGAGAGTGATAGGAGCTTAGAATGCACTGCCAGAGGAGGTGGTGAAAGCGGGCACATTGGTGACATTTAAGAGGAATCTGGATAGTTACATGAATAGGGAGAGAATAGAGGGATATGGATCGAATAAGGGCAGAAGGTTTGTTTTTTAGTTTCATCAGGGCATGATTATCGGCACCGACTTGGAGGGCCAAAGGGCCTATTCCTGTGCTGTACTTCTCTTTTGTCCTTTTTGTTCTAATACTCTGGCTACAGTTGAGGCTTTTTGGTCACAGGTGGGAATGGCCTGAGTGAACTTCATGAAGACATCCTTGAAAACAAGAACAGTTCAGTCCAGTTCCTACTGGGGTCAATGACCGAAAAATCCATTGCAAGGACTTTTTGGGTTTATGGGTATCCAAAGATCATTGCCCCTTGCTCTGACTTTCAGTTCAATATTATTTTGCATTGTAATTATCTCCATTTCAATTTCAGTGCTTCTTAAATCAAACATGTGATGGAATTTGATAGGCAACGCACCAGTGTCTACATAAAGGAATGGATTTGAGACATCTCATCTAATTCTTGAAATTACTTTTGAAGTCCTCTAGTTTCCTCAGGTGTTTACTAAAGTTTCTGATGGAACCATTTTTCTCTGTCCTCAATTTTTTCTAGGTTTTATTTTCTCCAGACCCAGGAAGAGCTGCAGCACTTATATTTTCATTGGGAACGCCTTAGACCAAGTTTCAATTGGAATGTATTTATAACACTGACTATATGTGCTAAGTCTCTGTCCTTACCAGCAGTTCACAGTTCAGCTTGTTCAGTTTTGACAAATGTCTGTAACGAACCCAAAGTTGATCAAATGTGCATTGTTTGACAGCTCATTACACACTTCATTCCTTAACTTAAGAAAAATGATGTATTGTCAAACATCAGATTTAAAATCTTTTCATGATCTTTCGTTGTCTTAACTACCTCATATCACTATAGATGATCAGTTCACCATAGGCAGCACTGAATTCATCAAATCTGGATTTAATCGAGCAGTGCTGAAGGGCTCCTGCTTGAATCAAGTTTACAATCTTAACAGTAACTTGCATTTCTTGAGAAAAGTCCATAATTTAACTCACTAATGCTTGCTGGTGGAGTATACAGTGATAATTGACAAAAGAGGACAAATCAGAATAACTTTTGCAAAATCCTCTAAAGCTCGCATTCAGTCCAAGCATGGCTTGTGCACCATCAGTTGTAATGAAAACTAGTTTCTTGATTGGAATGATTTTTTTCAAACACATACCTTTTGACTTTATTGTAGATGGCATCATCCCTTTCTCCTCTGTTTCAGGAAAGAGGAGGGCGGACCCTCTTTAGTTGTTATATTCTGAAAGCACAAGCTTAAAATATCAGTGGGCTGTATTGGTCATGTCAATTGACTAATTGAACTGCAGTGAGACACATTCACAGTCCTTCAACTTCTACTATAGTTGCTGAAAGATGTCTTTGGACAAAGATTCCACTCATGGTCCCTATTCCTGTATAACAAGCAAGGGATAGAGGGATACAAACCATGTCAGGCTGATGGGATTAGTTTTGAATGGCATCATGGTCACATAGACAGGTGGGCCAAAGAGCCTGTTCATACGCTGTAATGTTTTATGTGCATCTTACTACTGAGAAAGAGGCAAGTAACTTGATCTGGACTGTCATTATTATTTCTTCATGGTTGTTAAATTTTTTGAATGAAGAGTCGCTACTTCTTTAATTATTTTGCCAGCTGTGAATGATTTATTGGTCTTGTCAGAAGAAGGCAAAAGCAAAATGATACTTCAGCCTTAGCTTTGGTTGCTGGTTTAGCAAAAGAAATGACAGTTGATCTTTCAAATGGCCTTCAGCTCATCATGTTTCTTTGTCTGAAACATACTATTCAAAAGAAAACTACCTTTGAATTTACTGTGCATTGCAAGGAGCAGATAAATTAATGACCAGTCATCTGGGTCAATATGAACAGTCAAAAAGATAACTTCACCACTTGATTTCTTTTATATTATTTGACTGGATGTGGGCAATTGTTGGTTCAGCCAGAATTTAATGCCCATCCATAATTACCTTTGAGAAGGTGGTGACAAGTGCTTTTTGAGCTATTACAATCCAAGTGGTGTAGATAGGTCCACAATGCTGTGAGAAAGGAAGTTCCAGGATCTAACCCAGTGAAGCTGAAGAAAAAAAATAATGAACAGAAAATTCACAGGCAGCGTACTCATGTTTTCTTATGTAAGCTGATGGTAATGTTCACAAACATTGACACAGAAAATTACCTATGCTCATTTATTGCTAATATTGATTAAAAAGCAGAATTAATCAAGACTTGACACGGGCTCCTTTCTGTTCCTCAAATAGTGCCACAAGACCTTTTGTGCCTATACCTCAGGAGAAGAATAAGGTCTCAGTTTGACAATTCAAGTCAAAATATCATCCTCATAATATAGAACTTCCTTTGTTTTGTGCAGAAGTTCAGGCTATAATTTGTGTCCAAGTCAGATAGGGATTAGAGGTAAGATTACCTCAGAGGTGAGGATGTTAGCAACTATCAGGAAAAGGACAAAGTCTCACCAGAGAGGAATGTATAGGTTGAAGACTAATATTTTTGACAAATCGTGCAAATTCTAGACAACCTTTCCTCTCATGCTTTTCCTACTAACTTTTTCCGCCTGTCTGCGTAGTCCCTGTGGGATTGTGGTCAATGCTACAGGTAATGCAATATCATACAGCATGCAATTACTCTTTTTTTTAATGTCTTAAATACAATTGCAGATCTATCATCTTGTTGCAAGCCATCATTAAACCATTCCAATGTATAACATCAGACTATCAACAAACATTTACAGTTGCAAGGAAAGCAAAGGTGATTTGCAATTTAAAAAAAGCATGATAAACATGTCCTGTAAATATGCAGTTGATCCTTTGATCTCGGCATCACACTACAGGGTCACATATGTCATTTGTCAATGCTAATGTACTATCCACAATGCCATATGCTCTAATTTGGTTAAGTAGCCCTATATGTGGTGTCTTATCAAACGCCTTTTGCAAATGCAATTTTATTACATCAATTGGTTCCCCTTTACCTATCCTGTTTGTTACCTCCTCAAAGAATTAAAATAAAATTGTCAAGCATGATATCCTCTCATGAAACCATGCTAATGCTGCTTGATTATATGTTCCTACATGTTCTGTTATTTCACCTTTTACAATAAACTTAACAATAAACAATAAATTACAATAACATTTCTCTAAAATATGCTAAGCTAACTGGCCTTTATTTAGGGATAGTAGGAACTGCAGACGCTGGAGAATCCGAGACAACAAGGTGCAGAGCTGGACGAACACAGCAGGCCTTTATTTAACTGTGTTTTGTCTCTTCTCTTTGTGAATAAAGATGTTTCATTGGTAGTTTTCCAATCCTCTCAGACTTTTACAGAATCTGAAAATTCCTGAAAGATTACCACCACTGCATCCACTTCTCCATTGCCACCTGCTTTAATATCCTAGGATGCCACCGAGGGGGCTTGTTGGCCTTTAACCCCATTAGTTTCCCTAGTACATTTTCTTCAATTTGGTTATTGTATTTATTTCCCCTTCCCCTTTTGCCCCTTAATTATTTAGAATTTTTACAATGCACTTAGCATTTTCTACTATGAAGACTGATGTGAAGTATTCATTCAACTTCTCAGCTATTAATAAAATAATAAGGTGCCTGCATAAATGAATAGGACGTGTAGATGGCAACAAGATTAGTATTCTGGGAGGATGAGGTTAATGAGAGTCACTGAATGAATACGGTGCATACAATACTGAGCACTGTTATCCATCAGTGTTCAACAGCAGAGTTAATGTGACTTTTGATCCTCAAAGTGTAAGATTGCAGAGAGATGATAGTGGCACTTACCCCAACAATGCACATATGATCACTGACCTTTTTTCTGTACTGCTGATCATCCTTCTTCATTTGGGGTACAATAAAAACCCATGCTGCAATCTGTATCCAGATTGGCTGTGTCCGATGGTGTGGATTCCTGTGGTATTTTAAGAGGAAAAGCGACTGTCCTACTCTCCACTACCCTGTCCTCCAACACATTCAAGTCCCTATTTTTTTCTCATCAACCTGTTTAGGGATATTATTTCACCCCTCTGGAGCAGGTCGGATTTAAACACGCTACCACTGTGCCAAAGTGGAGAACTAGCTTGCCTTTTTTCATTACTGAGGCTCAAAAACGACAGTTTGAGGAGCAGTTCCTGGCTTGCAGCATCTGAAACAGTTTACAGCTAGACTTTAAATATGGCTCCTGAGCCACTTACACTGGAAACTTTATTAGAAACCTGTCCAAAAGCCGGATTATATAATTAATGAGCAATGGTTTGGGCACCATGAAACTCACCTCACAAACACATTTTAACTGCAAACACTAAAATTCCACCCAATGTGTTATTTCCTGTTTTAACAAACTTTTTCAGGAAAAAATATGCCCATGAAAAATAATTTTACATCTTGGATAGACATAGATGTCAATGGCAAAATTGTCAATAGTTCCTCCTCTTCAGTCCCAGCTGATGAAATTGCTTCCATGTAGTATGTACTTTCTAATGAAATAAGTTGCATGGTTTTTGGCTACACACACACACACACACCCACACACACACACATACACACACACACACACACACACACACACATACACACACACAGAGGAATAGGGTATGATTCTCATTATCTAACAAATTCTGAAATGTCCTTTCAATTTACCGGCACACATACAACAGATGAAAGGTACAAATAGATTAGCTTTCACTGTTGTTGCAAGACTGGAGCACAATCCGTGGTAAATTTCAATTATTTACTTCCACACAATATGAATTATCATAAGACATAGAATTGACAGATTCAGTATTCCTTATAATTATATCAGGTAGTGCACAATGCATTAGTATGCTGCTGAAGCTTTAGTGTCAATTTGCAACAAATAGGTCAAACCAAAAAGGGTTACTTTATAACTCATTCGCAGGATGATGTTTTCAATGGAAAGACCAGCACTTACTCTCAGTCCCTAATTACCCCTGTGAAGGTAGTGGTTCTGAGATAGCTTCTTCATCTCTGCAATCCCTGTGGTGTAGGTACTGCCATTGTACTTTCAGGGAGGGAATTCCAGTATACTAAACCAGTAAAAATTAAGGAAATATTCATATATTCCCAAGTCAGAATGTTGTGCAACCTAATTAGTAAAAGGCCATCTTCTCTGTAAAGTTTTTTAGATCGAGTTTCAGGCCAATTCAATAGTGATCACTGAAGCAGAAAACAAGAAAATATTGTATTTCTTAATTTTAAAAGATGTCTAAGCATCTCTATGGAAGTGAAGCACAACAGGCTGAAAGTATATTTAGGTATTTTTGGTTTCTATGTTTCAGACTATTTTGATAAGCCTCAACTTCCTGAATCCCAGAGTGTTTCACTAGTGTTGATGCTTTGTAGTTTCCTTGGAATCAGAGAACCTTTTCAATAGATTCTTTTCCGTACCTTCTTGGAATCCTCACCTTTACAAAGACAGAGAATAATGTCACCCAAGATCTAGTTTATTATTAAAGACCTTAATGATATTAATGGCATTGAAAAAGACTGAGCTGGAATATCAGGACTTCCAACATCCCTGATCAGGAAATCTTTGGCAGCTGATTTGTTAAGTGAAACCGAACTTATGGGCTCAGCCTTTGGTTGAAGTTGGACACCCAAAGACTTAGAACAAAAGGTTGGTTTCTTTGGTTGCTTTTCAAAGAGAATGTAGAATCTTCATTGCACTTCAGGGCAGACAGAGAAGTGGCATAAGTCATATTTCCCATTTTACCCAAAGGTACCTGGGAACTGGCTATTCAAAGATCAATAAAAGAACCATTTGTTGACCACATGAAACTAGTGAACTTCAATAGGTATCAGGAAACCTCTTCTTGCCAGTTACCCCTAAATATTGTGTTATAAATTATGGAGTTACTGTGTGTATATTAACTTCAATAAGTGTCCATTACTTTGTTTACATTCTCTGAATTAGCTGAGATATGAATTTATTAATATCCCCCACAATAGTGACAAATCTGCAAAAATTTTTAAAATGTCTTGAATATTGAGATAAAATGCACTTCAGTTTCATGTCCACAATGCTTTTAATTGTTTACTGCTCATAAGAAGTGTGTTAAAGGAAGGTTATGTAAGACTTATTTTGAAAACAGTTTAGTTGTTCATAATAGAAAAATCTAGGTGTTACTACTCCTAGAACATTAAAATCAGGTTCATTATGAATGCAGAAATAGGTTAGGAAGAGAAGTTACAATGTCATTGTTGTTTGTGTCACTCCTATATGAATAGAATCAAATGACTACCTGTTCACACATCACATATTGAAACACAGCCCAAATGTAAGATGTGCAGAAAAGGAGTTTTGTAAAACCATCATTAACTTAGGATTTTTCACTAATAATGGTATATCTCATACTTCACTTGATTAGTTAAATCCAGTTTCCCTGTTCAGTAAGCTTGTGCATTTATGTAATTTTATGTTTACATTTTAAGAAGTGATGATAAATTTCTCTCCACCAAGAGGTTGATAAATGTGACAGTCCTGTATTCACTTGGGTGCTCCAATATCAGACATGACTGTAAACAGCAATAAATCAAACAACATGTCACATCAAAACAAAACATTTTAAAAAAGCATTTTTATTAATTACTGAATAATGTGAATTAATTTGTTAAAAAAAAAGTTAATTGACTGTAGCATTATCTTCTGGTTGTTCTTTGGTTTCTTGTACTCTAAAACTCTCTTTTTCAACACCTCCCCCCCAGTAATACCTAAGAAAAATAACCATTTGTCAAGTAATAAAGTACTGAAAATGTTTGACAATAGTTTTTCATTGGTTCACTGAGTTGATTTTGCAGCTAATGTCCAGTTGATGTTTTAAACAAAGGAGTGTAAAACAACAGGTTAAATTTCTATGAAGTCTTCCTCCTGCTCATTTATTGTAATTTTAGCAGAAAGTTCATAAAAATTCTAGAAAACTAGCACCCCATGTACTCCATTGGACCAGAATTTGCCAAACCAATAATGTTGAGTTTAATGTCACTTCTCGTTACTAGTATGTAAGTCATCTAGCAATTAGAGATGGAGGAGATGCCATGTATTTCATTAATTGCCACAGATTTCTAAATCATTTGTGCCACTTTGCCATTAATCTCTTAAAAGCAGCAATTCTCCTACAATTTCCCAATTGGGCTGCTTCTAACACCCTTAGTGATCAAAATTTATGTTCTTACAATATCAATTTACCCCTCCAGCTCAAAAAGGGAACAAATGAATCCAGCTAATTGCTAATTTAAGTTATCCTATTTGTCCTCTCGGTCTTAATCTAATCATTCTTCCCCTGATTTTATTTCTCTTTATGTGCTTGATTTGACTTTAATTCATCACATTTCTATCTGACTGTCCCTATTACTCAATCTTTAAATTTATCTGATTTAATAAATCTGATTTATTAAGGAAATACACAGTCCATCCTGACATTCATCAAGGTGTCAGATGGTACATTACTTCACTGTTTGACTAAAGAAAGATAGAACTTCATACAGCACCTTTCACGTCCAACATTCCAAAATGCTTTACAGTCAATTAAGTACCTTTGAAGTACAGTTGCTACATTATTAGCTCCTACTTTAGACAATTTGAGGCAGAAGGATTTCAGCTGAAATATTGGGGTGAAGGCATAACTACAAAGTTGGGTACCTGCTCAAGGAAATCTGGCTCTTATCTCTGGGTTTTCCGAGGCTCTTCTCAAAAGCAAGAGAGACAATTCCATATGCAGATTGCAGAAAAATATGTACGACCTCAACTGCGTTGTTGCCTAGCAAAGTTGATCCCACCCATCGATTATTCTACAAAATGTTTTTTATTTTCAAAAATAACAATATGCTTTATTCATGAAAAATCTCATAGTCACGAGAGCAGTTCCGTTCTGTGCAGTCTTTGCATATGGAGTTTGACTTTCCCGATAGTTCCAACAAACAAACCCAAGGCATTTCCTACTTATGCAAGATACTATTCTATAGAAATTGAATTTTCGCTTTGGGTCATCAGAAGAATGGTTTCTAAATCCCAAACCTGCCTGGAGAAGAAGCTGTCACTGGCCAGTGATTTTTAGTGTTAACTCTGTAATCGGCATGAAGACATGTTCTCTTTCCTATTATACATGACTAGAGGCCTAGACAAAGGACTCCCAGCTTGAAAGGGGCAGGTGGCTACAATAAATGGTAAATAACTGAGTGGGCTATTCAATATTGAAATATCGTCTCACCAACTTTTTAAAAAGTTTCAATAGAAATCGGTAAAAGCTCCTAGGTCATTGGAGGTGGTACAGGGAATGTGCGACAGCATCCTTCAACAAAATGGAATTTGGCTTCACTCTCAGTCAGATTGACAGGAAGGGCAAAAAAATTCCAAAGAACTGCAGCTGCTGGAAATCAGAAATGAAAACACAAATCACTGGAAAAACTCAGCAGTTTTTGCGGCATCTGTGGAGAAGAAGCAGAGTTAACATTTTGGGCCAGTGACCCTTCTTCAGAATTGAGTTTAGCTAGGAAAATATGCTGAAGATGGGGTGGGGATAAGGGGTTGGAGGAAAAGATAGGTGGAGATGGAGCATAGAGGGAAAGAAAAACAGTTGGGTAGACAAAGGAATGGGAAGAGGTCAGCCTGTGGAATCAATAGCTGCTAATGGGGAATATTAGTAGCTGACAGTGGGTTGTTCGTGGTAGCAGCCCAAGTGATGACAAGGTCTGGTGTATGGAGGTTGGGTAAGGACATGGGAGAAGGTATTCAGGCCCTAAAAGTATTGAGCTTGATATTGGGTCCTAAAGGCTGCAGCGTCCCCTATAGTTTCTGTTTCTGACAGGTCTGCTTGGAGTACTGGCCCCCTGGCCTGTTGGGTTCCCACCTCCATGTAGTTAAAAATGTACTGTGCCCCCCATCATGTTGTGAAACTGGCAGCTGACTGGAAAATCCCAGTTGGCCTGCTGTCAGTGCCCTTAACAAGGCTGTTAGTGAGACTAATTGATGTGCGGCAGCGGTCAGCCTAGCTGGGCTTCAATCTCAGTGACGCTAAACTGGTTAATACTGAAAAAAATCTTGGGACTATGGCATGCCAGCCAATGCCAGTTTTCTTGTGCCTTGTCTTCCTCCCTTCCCAACCTCACCAGAGCATAAACGTTTTGCGCATTGATGTCTACTGTGACTTTCTTAAAACATAAAAGTCATAAAATTTCCTTTGACAACACCTTCCTCCTTTAACAGGACTTTCCTGTTCTCATTCAGGGCCAATCAGAAAGTTTTACTAAGCAAATATCAGGATGTTTCAATGTTAATATTTTATCCATTACAAGAAGATAATTGGAATTTTTGGTCATAATTACTCTATTGATTTAACTAGTAACGGTGAATCTTCTCTCTCTCTTAATCACAAAAATCAACCCTAGATATTTATATCATGGCTGAACTACTTTCAACATTTCTCTCACCAAGACATCTTTGTCTAGCAGTCTCTGTGTCTGCGTCTGTGTCTCTGATGAACTGAATCCTACTTCACTACCAAGAGTAAAAGCCTATTCATGGTAAGATGCTGATTGAGAATATACACAAGCTGCATTTGATATGATCCAATCAAATAAAGTTTGCCAGCTATTTCAAAAGCAGAAAACATTTGACAGCTAGATCACATTCTACAGGCTAATCTTTGGTTCTGATTTATTTACAGATTATGATTCCTAAAAGCAAAAAAATTAACACAATAACTTTATGTAAGAACTGTTCCCAGAGGAATTACATGTTTAAATGTTAATTTCTCATATTCAACTGAAAACCATACAAAAAAATGTAGTTTTCCTGAGTTCTGAGAAATATTATAAGTTAATTAGTTTGGCATACAGTGATTGTTGTGATGGCAAGTCCAGCCAGAAATGAGCTAAAAACAACTGCAATTACGTGAATGACTGTATTTTAGAAAAGGTTCATCAGTTGAGGACAGAATTTTGACAAGGGCTTTTGAAGGCTCTTGCCCTCATCTGGATAACAGTAAGCAGCTAATTTACTGACACAGCCAGAGAGACCTCTTACAGTGCTGCACTTTCTCAAAATGGCACTAAATTAGATGCTCAAATCTGGAATCAGTGTTCCAAACTTTAACTTAATGATTCAAGCAACAGTGCACAATTAACTATTCCAAGTTAACACAGTGACCACAGAACTCATTAAAACTGCAATCAACGACCACAATTCTTATGAGGATCCTTCTACTCATTTCCTGTTACTTTGCTGAAAGGTGAAACAGTACTATTAGGTCAGAGTAAAAGCCATTTACATTATATTTAATCCAGGGGCTTCCCCAAATGGGGGTGACTCCAAGTGTAGATCACAAGCTGAAATATTGGGGTCACAAGCTCTGGGGCAGTAATGACTATCATGGAGCTCTGACTGGTTTATAAGAGCTGAACTCCCACTCTAACAGTCAATGCTTTCCTCATCCTGATATGCTCGCAGTTTCCACTGAGAAGTCACAAGTTTTCAAGCCTGAAAACTGGGTCACAGTGGGAAACAGCTTGGAATGTGCTGATCTAATCATACTGGAAGCAGAGATCACAAATTACTGTTTATGTAATTTGTGTAGCATTCCCACGACTCTCTCACCAAAATTATAATGATCAATCAGGAAAACATCCATGGAAATCTACCTTCTATATTTTAAGAGAACTTGAAGAGGAAAACAATTCAAGAGAAAAAAAACTGTAAATTATAGAAGATGATTTCAATTCTTAATGCAAACTTCAGAAAAGGTGTCATAGGCAAAGATGCATGGTAACTGGAGAAATAGGCAATTATGAATCTGGTTGCTGTTAAGCTTTCTCCAAGGCATTCACAGTGCATGAATTTTCATTACTTTACACTTGGATCTTTTCTGTTATGAAGATTGTTTTCAGGTTAAAGAATATTAAAAATATGAATCTGGAAAGTGGAATATTTTCTCATTCAAGCATCAAGTATCAGAGGTCTGAGGTGCAATAGTCCATACGTCTAGACAAGGAGGCCCAGGTTCAAGTCCCACTTGCTCTGGAGATGTGAAATAACACCACTGAAAAGACTGGTATAAATACCCAGCACCCAGTAACAAGCTCTCTGGGCCATGATAATATGATTAGATGCAGTATAATCCCATTCCAAGCTGCTGCAATAATGTGTCTCAAATGCAACCTTAAAGCAACACCCTGTGGTGGTGACATTTTTTTCATTTGTTACAGTACGGGAGTGAATTTCTGGAGGAGTCTCCCCTAAATTTGCAATAACTTCAGTAAAAGTGCCACAAAAGTGTAATGGCGGTTTACTGCATGGTTTTCCAGGATTTTCTATTTTTTGGGAGATGATCAGGAGAATGTCTCAAGGAAATTTACCTTCTTTGTGTTCTGTAGTCTCTTTCAGTGAGATTATTGATTTATTACTATAAGAAGTTGCCAAGAGCAATCTCCAGCAGGAATTACACTAAGACCCGCAATCTAATTTCACATAGGATGTTTATAGCAACACAGTCTCCTGTGTAATGTGATACAATGCAATCTACCTTCTCTATGGCATTAGTTCTTGAGCAAAAAATGTGTGTCAGGGTGCAGAAGACATTTTAAAGAAAGGCTTTGTACTTACATTTAGAGAAAGTAAAGGAGGTATAGGAAATGTTTTCAGTAAATGGACAACTGCAAAGGCAATTAGACATAATGGCTTTCTCAACTGCATCTTCCACACGGGGATCAATAATTCATAAAACGGATTCGTGTGTTACCGTTTAGGACATGTCCAAGTTTATTATTGCAAACCTCCACTATCAACAGGGTTTCCATTGCTTTTAGAATTATTGTACTTATTATATGAGAGAAGATAACATATTTGATAATTCAAGATAAATATTCTCTACAATAAATGATGATCAGCAAATAATGACAATCAAGTTATAACAATGATTCCAAAATAGATAACAACTTTCTCACACTGCTTTTTTAAAACTCATTCATGGGATGCAGGATCATCAAACTAGGTTATCAATTATAGGTCATCTTTAATATCCTGGTGTGAGCTGCCTTCCTGAACCTTTTCAATCCATGTGGTTTGCACAATGAAGCTGGGTAGGGAGCTCCAGAATTTCAACTAATGACAATGAAAGAATAGTAAAGGAACATGAAGTTGCTGGTGTGCCCATGAGTCTGCTATCCTTGTCTCTGCAGATGGCAGAGGTAAAGTGTTTAGGAGATTTTTTTTTCCTTTATTCATTCACTAGATGAGGGTGTCACTGGCTAGGCCAGCATTTATTGCCTGTCCCTAATTGCCCAGAGGGTAGTTAAGAGTCAACCACATTGCTGTGGGTCTGGAGTCATGTGTAGGCCAGACAAGGTAAGGATGGCAGTTCCTTCCTAGAGGAAGGCATTAGTTAACCAGATGGGTTTTTTTCCGATTCATGGTCATCATTAGATTCTTAATTCCAGATATTTATTGAATTCCAATTTCACCATCTGCCATGGCAGGATTTGAACCCAGATTCCCAGAACATTACCTGGGTCTCTGGATTAACAGTCCAGCGATAATACCACTAGGCCATCGCCTCCCCCGCATTGAAGAGTAAGTAATGGCAAAAAGTCAAAGCTTAAGGCTTTTTATCTGAATGCATGCAGCATTTGTAATTAGAGGAGTTAATGATACAAATAGAGAGGAGTTAATGATACAAATAGAAATAAATTCAGGTGACTGAATAGCTAATACAGAGATGGGTTTGCTAAGTGACCAAGACTGGGACCTCAATATTCAAGTGTATTCAATGTTGCAGAAAAATAGGTAAAAAGGTGAATAGCTTTGTTAATATAGAAAGGTGTTAGTGGGTCATGAATAGTGATGTAGGTGCAATAGATCTTGATGTGGAATCAGTTTAGGTGGAAATAAGAATAGCAAGGCAAAGAGGTCATGGGTGGGAGTCATCTACAGGCTCCCACAGAGTTGCCTCATTGTGGATAAAATATATATGAAGAAATAATGGAGGCAATTAAGAAAGGCACTAAAATTGTCAGGCGTGATTTCACTCAGTTTATTGATAAATCGGTGAAGGTAGGATGGAAGCTGATGTTATAGAATACATCAGGAACTTTTTTTTAAGAGCAGTATGTTACAGAACCTATCCAGGAACAGTCTATTTTAGACCTTGTAATGTGTAATAAGGTAGGATTAATATGAAATGTTGTAGTTAAGACTCGTCTCGTTGGAACCAATCACACGTAGTAAAATTTCAAAATCAGTTTACAGGTGAGGAGCTGAGGTCTTAAACCAGTATCATCAACTTAAATAAGGACAATTACAGAGATAAGTGTGGGATCCATCAAGGATACAAATAGGAAGTTGATAAAAGACAACAAGGGAATGGCAGATAATTTGAATCAATATTTTACATTGGTCTTTAGGGTGGAGGACATTAAACATTCCAAAAATAACAGATAAACAAGGTGTTAATAGGTGGAAAGATCTTGTAATAGTAATCTCTATCACAAGGGCTAAGGTATTTGACAAATTAGGGATTAAAGATTAAAGTCAGAAAGTCACCAGACCTGATGACCTGCATCCAAGGCTTTTAAAGGAAATGTTTGCAGAGATAATGAAGGCATTGGTTGAAATATTCCAGAATTTACCGGATTCCTGTCACTAATGTGGCACCTCTGTTCAAGAAGGGAGGCAGACAGAAAGCAAGAAACGATGGACCAGTCATCTGGCATTGAGAAATGCTAGAATCCATTACTAAGGAAGAAATAACAGGATATTTAGAAAAGCTTAGCACAATCAAACAGAGTCAACATGATTTTGTGAAAGGGAAATCATGTTTGACAAACTTGCTCGAGTTCTTGGAGGATGTAACAAGCCAAGTTGATAAAGAGGGGCGAATAGATTTAGTGATTTGAATTTCCAAAGACATTTAATAAGGTGGCACCTAAAAGATTATTGCATGAAATAGGAGCTCACAGTATTGGCAGCAATGTATTAGCATGGATTGAGGATTCAATATTTATGATAAAAGGGAATCAGGTGCTGATTAAGCAGGCTGCTTCGTCCAAGATGTTGTCTACATACTTGAATGCTGTTGGAGCTGCACTTCTCCAGGCAAGTACAGGGTATTTCATCACACCCCTGACTTGAGCCAAATGGATGCTAGATGTTAGTCTAGGGAGTCAGGAGGTGAGTTACTCGCTTTAGAATTCCCGGACTCTGACCTACACTTGTCGCAACATTTGTTATTGGCTGGTGCAGTTCAATTTCTAAGTAATACTAAACCCCAGGGTGCTGATTGTTCAGGGTACAGCTATTGTAATGCTATTCTATGTCAAGGGAAGAGGTTAAATTCTCTCTTACTGGAGATGGTCACTGCCTGACACTTCTGTGGCATGCATGTTGCTTACTATGCAAAAGCCCAAGTCTGAATGTTGTCCAATATTGCTGCATGAAGGTGCCAACTTGTTCAGTAAATGAGGAGTTGCAAACAGTATTGTACAGTATGCAATCCTCAGCAAACATCCCCACTTCTGACCTTATGCTGAGGGGAGGTTATTGATAAAGCTACTTTTGATTGTTGGCCATAGGGTATTTCACTGAGGTGCAATCCTACAGGGACATCCTAGGGCTGAGATAATTAGCCTTCAAGAACCACAACCATATTTATTTGTTCCAGGTATAACTCCAACTAATGTAGAGATTCCCCAAATCCCATTGACTTTAGTTTTGCTAGGGCGGCTTGACGGTAGTTCCAGTCATTTACTGCCTTGATACTAAAAGCAGTCACTCTTGTCTTACTTCTTCAACTGAGTACCAACAGCATTCAGTCATGATTGACCTGAATTCTCAGTCCTATTGAATGTAAATTTAGCCAGATCAGGCTTAGATGGTGCTGTTATACTGGACATGCTAGACCACTTTTTTTTAAAATTCATGGTGTTAATATAGACTTGGCTGGGGGAGGGGAGAAGCAAAGAGAATAAAGCAACAAAATCTGAGAGAGAAATATTGAACAATTGTGTCTTTGGAGATGTAGGAAGTTCACCCATTGCACTGAATACTTGCTCCTAGTTCTTTTGGTGGCTTGATTTTCCTTGCATCATTCTCAGATATAATTTAAAATTGTTCATGATTGAAATTGTTCATGACTGTTCATGGTTTTTATGTAATTTCCCTCACTTAATATATTAACCGTTACATCCCACAAATGGTCTGTAACAAAATTAAAACTTGACAATGACTAATAAGATGATTGGTGTACTCTGTTCTGATGAATGACCTGATATTACCATGTTGCTGTCGGTCTATGGCTTCTCTTGTACATCATTGATAAAGAGCAGCTAAGTTTGTTCTGATAAATCAACAAGTTTATCCAACAGTAGTGAAACTATTCAGGCCAGGCAAATGCCTAATTTAATCAGAATTCAATGATGAATTGGTTGATCCACTTGGGATAGTGATGAAAATGCTATATGAGGCCTCAAAGTTCCAAGGTTCAGAGGAGTAACTAGTTTGTGTTCCGAGTCCTTCATGTTGGCCAGCAACCTCGACTGAGAGCTTGCTTGTTTGATAACAATTTAGAGCTCAATGAGCTCACTTGCTACAGAAACTCAGCACCTAGCAGCTCCTGTTCAGTGAAACAAAATTAAGTAAACAGATGATGCCAGACCTGCTGAGCTTCTCCAGCACTTTCTGTTTTTATTTCAGTCTCCAATATCCACAGTGTATTACTTTTATTAACAGAAATTCTGGATTTGCCCAACGCTTATTTGAATGGCAAATGCTTTCTTTTATTCATTCATGGAATGTGGATATCTCATGTGGGCTGGCATTTATTGCCCATTTCCAGTTGTCCAGAGTGTAGTTAAGAGTCAACCACATTGTTGTAAGTTTGGAGTCACATGTAGACAAGACCAGGCAAGGGCAGCAGTTGGATTTTTCATGATAATCAGCAATGGTTTCATGGTCAACATCAATGCCTAATTCCAGATTTTTGTTGAATTCAAATTCCACCATCCACCATGTCAGAACTTGAACCCAGGTCCCCCAATCAGTCATGCAATTGATGGCAGAGCAGACTTGATGGGCTGAATGGCCTAATCATGCTATGTTATTTTATAGTCTTATGATCATTATCCTGATCTCTGAATTAATAGTCAAGGTTCATTAGCCATTATTTAGTTCATTTCATTTTTTTTTAAATAGGATGTGGGTGTTACAGGCAAGGGCAGCATTTGTTGTCTATCCCTTGTTGCCTTTGAATTGAGTTGCTGGCTAGGCCATTCCAAAGCACAGTCAGCCACGTTGCTGTGGGTCTGGTACGGGTGGCAGATTCACTTCCCTAAAGGACATCAAGGACAAGATGCTATTGTCAATGTCACAATTACTAGCCTTTATTTATGAACTACATTCAAATTTCAGCAGCTACGATGGTGCGATTTGAATCCAAACTCTCGCACTACGCCACCATATTCTATTCCCCCATCCCTATTCATCAGGGCAGTGGCTGGCATTCAAACCGAGCGCTTATTTTTTCGTCCAAATGATCTATCGACGTTCACACACTCGTTGTAATCCATAGTACATCTAACATACATGGTGAGCACGATTAGAAGACTTAATTAGCATTAGTCTAATTCGCTTCAACAACTGATATGATCTAATAGAAGTGACAGAAAGGAAATCGTCGAAGGAAATATGCTTGCTCAAATCGACATTAATCAGGAAAATGTTAAATCTATTCGTATTTGGGTATTACTAGAAAGTGTAACGCTGAATTGTCAGTAAATCCATCAATTTGAACAGAATAGAAAGCGAGTAGTGCGCGGGTCAGACAGTGAAGTGTACCAATTTTAAAATGCTGTGCATCCCGGATCTAATCATCTATATATTATTAGAAAATCTAACGTTAAAAGCTGCCCCTGTGACAAAGATAAAACTTCATACTGAATGCGCCAATACCGAATTTGACCTGTGGACTATTGTCCGACCTATTGCAGGAACCGGGAGTTGCTGGCATTTAGGTGGGGTGGAACAGAGGAAGATACAAGGATGCGGGACGTGAACGTCATTACAGTTTTGTTGGGCAGAATGGCCAATTTCTATTCTGAGACTTTATGTCACCTGTCTACCCCCTGGCGGTAAAAGAGCAGACTGCGCCCTTTCTAGCTTAAGTACTGAGCGAAAAAAAACACTGGCACAACCTTGCATTATTTTTTTAAATTCTCTGAGATAAGGACAGATTATCTCTCAATGTAAAAGGCTGGGACTATCTATTCTGCAATCGAATCTGGTGAATGCAGTTAGATTTTGCGCCGAGCTGCCTGTCAGATTCACCCACCGGGACCAGCCATTTTATGGAAGTGGATCTCTGGCAGCTCGCAGCCAGGGATGGCTCGGTTCACTGGATCTGGTGAACAGCGAAGCATCAACATGGATCAGATCTCCGCCTGGCCATGAAATGTTACAATATCCTTTATCTCACGCAGTCTCACACCTGATCAGCGGCACGTCGGTGATTTATCAATACATCAGGTTCGAACTCAACAAATGGTCCTATAATAAATGGCATGAAGTGAACTTGTGTGAGAGCGGCAGGGCTAGTGAGGGAGCTTTTCTCTTTTATCTAAGTTCGGTCCCCATCTCCTTTGAGATAATCGTGACGTACATCGGACGCTGTGCTGAAGAGAGAGGAACGCGTTGTGCTGCACAGAGAACTGGATGTGTCGCATCAATATTCATAAGCCCCTTGAACACACATACACCATGTAATTTTAATCGACAGCAGTGGGCACAGAGATCTGTCGAGATTTTTTATTCTAATGCCGTGCGAAATTGGCCAACACCTCCGCAGATCTAACAACGATTCTGTTCAGGAGGAGATACTTTCAAAAAAAAGGGGCGCTTGGTTGTCTTAGAATTTCATTTCCAATCGTAACCTCTCGCCCCCAAGTGATTTTTATTTGCAACTGCCACCAGAGTTATTACACTCATTTCCACTTCTCCTAACCCCTTCACACCTCGTCGAGTCACAATTTCAAGAAGGAAGGCGGGCATATATTGAAAACAAGCATTAGCATCACGAACCATCGATTTCAGAAACCCCATTTGTTAAAAAAAACGGCCTTGGGTCATATCATGCGTTCTGGAGCAAGTTGGCTCAACTGAAAAGTGCCTTTTGGAATCCCATTGTTCAAATTCCCAGCACGACGCTGTTGCTGAGCTTTTATTTTAACTTGATCCTAGATGTTATTTCTTACATATACGAAGTCAGTTTAGTTTCTGCAGCAGAGGCAAAACATCGAATCTAGTCGGTCATTAGCAGCCAGCAGCCATTGAAGAAATTGCACACATACAGAAAAAAAAGCTAACACCGAACAACGAACAAACACAAAGCAAGTTCAAATGCACATTTGGGACGTGACTTAAGTTGCACTGGTAAAAAAAACCCAGTTGGTTTTAGTACCTGGTATGGGGTCTTCTCCCCAGTAACTCAAGAGCTGCATATAGAGCTCATTTCCTAATGGGGTGTGATTATCTGATGCGGTGGATCATAGTTGCCCCCTCCCACCATTTTCAGCAATCTATAACGCAGATGGGCTCTGCTTTATAGAATTGTCTGAGCCGCTGTTACACGTTCTTTCGGGAGCACACTACCAACTCTTCCCATTCCAGGGCCAAAAAAGAAACATAATTGCAAGCTGCAAACAAAAGAGATCCACTCTGTAAGCAATGTTAGCTCGGTCACTAGCTGAATGGAGCTGAAGTCTCCATCTCCCTTGAACAGTACTGACACAGTGGGCTAAATGTTGGTTATACCACTGCAGTGGTGTGACGTCAGCTGGAGATCACTTACTTTATGATGGGACCTCATCTTGTGACTTCAGAAAGTAATAAATAATAGTTAAATAATAATTCAATAATAAATGGATTCAATATTGAGAGGAGGGTAATTATTAAGGTGCCGAGATTGGTTTCAAGCCTGAGTTGATTGTTAAATCCTCCCCGACATAAGAATCCATTGGCACTCGGCCGCTTGTCGGTTATCACACTAATTCACTCAGTAGCGATGTGAGTCACATATCTGATTGAGTGCTAGACATCACTGCTCATCCTGCTTCCAAACAGGGAATCAACTGCTACTAAATGTGTATGCGGGAAACGTTTCAGTTCACTTCAGGGAGATATCCAGTTACTGAAATGAGTATGGCTTTTCTAATGCGACCTTTAACGCTCACTACAGTTTACTTTCCCAGACGTACGCGACAAAACAGCCTGACACATACAGACAACAGCGCCTCCAGCCAGACCTAAAGTTCAGCCAGACCAATATTGAAACGAAAAACGAGAGGTTAGCTGTCCCTTCTCATGCTCAGGGATACGAGCATTCTAATACATCTAAGTGTCCGCCTCAGTCACAAAGACTACTTACATGCATTAGTAATGGCGAAGCTGTTTGCCACCTCCAAATTATCAACATGGGGCGTTAGCCTCAATTCATGGGAATTATGCTGAAAAATTCCTAAACGAAACGCACTGTATTCCTGATCTGCGCCTCTTGGGAATAACCCTCCTAGAATAGAGAAACAGCAACGGGTTTAATCCGATTTATTCACAATTCATTGAAGGAAGTTTATCCAAGTGGTAATATATTCGTTATCAAAAGCAAAATTAGGTCATTTTAATGCATTCAAATTGAATCTATGGACGCTGAAATATTGAGAGATTAAAAATCTCGATCAAGCGTTTTCTACCAAAGCCAGTGATGGAAGGCATTATTACAGAGAATACCGAAGGCGAGCACGATCGATACAACAAGTCTTTTTCACAGCAGGTTCCGGGGAAAAAAGAGATTTTATGGTTTGTTTGATAATTACAGTTATTCTGCTTCAAGGAAACTCACCTATTTGTACGCTGGTGGGAGAAGAGGCACCAAACGCCAGTCCGCAAACCCAAGAAGCTAGGAAGACCGATATATGCTGCATAATCTTTTGCATTGCCGAAAAAAACATATACTGCAGGCTCGGTATAGTCCTTCCCTTTTAGGATTTGTCGTGAGGCTCAGATCCCTTGCATAACGCTGTTATACGAGAGAAAGGGGAAAAAAGAAAGAGGAAAATAATAAGCAGCTCGTTGGCGAACGCTGTCTTTCCCGATTGAAAAGGCGGCAGCAGGAGCACTAAGAAGATGTGAGAAGCAGTTTTAGCACTGCGCTTTACCCAGCAACACCTCTCACTACAGCCACGCTGCCAGAGACCTGTCTTGATTCTTAATAAATCCGAACGCACGAACATAACCGATCGGTGACCGAACACATGTGCATTGCTACCTACCAATCCATAGCACTTCATTCAGATTCATCAGGCGTCCATATTTTTCAGAATGCTTTTGCTTGTCCTGTTTATTTTAATATTGTCACAGTATTTCCAGATATTAACGCCACTATTACAATGATTCAATTTAAGGTGCAAAGTGTGAGAATGGAAAAAAAAGAACCAAATATCCCTTAGTATGCCCGTGTTATTCATGCTTCTGTTGACAATTTTGACAATTTTATTTGTAACCCTCTATTAATAACCATAACATATTTTAGTAATCTTCCGTTTTAATAATCCACTAAGAAGCTTATTTATTATGCATGATTTTGTTGCTACCGCGCTGTTTTACTCATACCTCATTCCTTACAGTCAACGTGAAACAATCATGAGAAAACGCCAGTTACACACAGACACAAATTGTCATCCCCTTAGTGAAGACCAGCATCACAGCAAGGTGGTTAATGTTTGTCTGCTGTGACTGTTTAGTATTGTCATGTTTGTTGAGTTGGTTATAGCATTGAGTAATCAATGTTTAACTTTATATTCGAGATTTTCACATCCATATTTCTGATAATTGGAACAAGCAAAGTTTAAACCAATAGAGGTAATTTCTGTTGCCGGATCATTAATCTAAGTGTTATTGGGGTAGATTCAATCTAGTACAAAAACAGAAATTGCTGAGGAAACTCAGCAGGTCTGACAGCATCTGTGTAGAGAAAACAAAGTTAACACTGCCAGGCCTACTGAGTTTCTCCAGCAATTTCTGTTTTTGTTTCAGATTACCAGCATCCACAGTTCTTTGTTTTATTTTAGAATTCAATTTGGTCTTGGCTATATTCTGACCATATTTTATCCAAGTTTGGCTCTTGATTATAAGGAACCCCACGATGTAGATATTGTAGAATATGATGTTTGGACGAAAAGAGAAAGACACCTGAACTGACCAAACATTTAATAATTTCATGATTGAAGATATCTGCTTATTTTCGGTCAATTATAAATCTAATTTTAACTCAAATTCAAATCAGATAGAGGAGGGCGCGGCATAACGGAGGCGATTTATGGAAAGTACTACTCAGGAAAATGACTAACATCTTTTATATATTTTAAGTTGCAATGTCAATGGCACCAGAGGTATTTATTTTGGAGTGAAATAGGCTAATATGTTAACCAACACAACGGAGATAACACGCATTGATTCTTCCTAACGTGTGAACTCAAGCAGTGATAATTACCTGTGGCTGCCGTCAAATTATATGTGTCATTTTAAACATTTACTTATAAAATAAATATAGCGACGTGATTGAACCCTTCCTTTTCCTTCGAGCACGATGACTACCTTAATTATGAATTGGAGTTAAATATAATCAGTATGTGATCATTAGAACATCTCTTTTTTAATAGAAGACTGTTGCCTGAACAAGAGAAAATGGGCTTCAATGGAAGTATTTGTTGATAAACAGCTCTCATCTTTCGATTTAGGAGTGATAGATTTAGAACACATCCGTTTGCCTCTTATTTCCGCGACTTGTAGCCAAATCATTGAATGAATGGGATAACTCACCTGGGTAGACTGATATTAATATCGTGACCGATATATTACTGGTTTAAAACGAACACCGTACATCTTGTTTTTGCAGTTGCAATGCATCGTATGATTTTAAATGTGTCAGGGTGAAATGTAAAACCAGGAGAAGGCTCAGACAGAGGCGGCACAGGCTGAGCCGAGCCAGGAACAAAAACAGGAGTTGCTGGAAAAACTCAGCAGGTCTGACAGCATCTGTGAAGAAAAAAAAGTTAACGTTTCGGGTCCAGTGACCCTTCCAGGGAACCAATCGAGCCAAGTTTTCTTTTAGACAAATAACTGTTTCCATCTATAAATGGTCTAAATAGCCGATCACGTGTGTGTTCGGTTTGCGTTTAAAATGGTCATTCGCCTTAAGTTTAAAGGGCTAATTAACACCACATATTAGTCCCTGCTAACTATGTTTTGTAGAGCTTGGTTAATGAAATAATGACAAATATAGGTGAAAAATTCAGAGGTATTGAAGGAGTAAGTAAAGTGATTAACTTACTGAAGGAATAAGTAAAGTGATTTACCAAAGGAAGAAGTAAAGGCATTAACTTTTAAAGACATTAACTTACTGAAGGAGGAAGTAAAGAGATCAACAACACAAAGGACCTTTAGATCGAACTTTACACAATCAAGATGAAACTTCCGCTGAAACAACAAATCCTGTCCCGACAACAATAGAAGCGCTAACCGTCACCCGCTTTGCCAAACGCCGGCAACAGATTAAAGAACTGTGTACATGACTTGGGGCGGGGCGGGGTTGGCGCGTGATAGCAAATGTATATAACCTTTGAAATCGTCTGTAATAGCTGAGAAGTTTGGTGAGGCCCCTTTGAGGTCCCTGCTTCTCCCAAAAGCTTTTGTTAATAAACTGTGTCTGACTCACTGTAGCATCGTACTTGGTAATATTTTACCGACAACAAATTGGCGTAGTCGGCAGGATCCTGTCTACGGTCCGGACAGCGTGGCCACGGCCCGGACACCGGGACAGGACACTGAACACAAAGTTAAGTGAGTTGGACCACAGTAGTTTAATGATCTGTTGAGTGTGAATGTGAGCCTGTCTGTCGTTTGAGTTGAGCAAAATCGGACAAGGAGGTACCCGTCTCTCACGCGCAGCCTGAACCGGTTGTTAAGAAGGGATTCCCCCACGCGAAGGTCAGGACCCTAAAGTGGGTGTAGAGACTGGAGAAGAGGTACCTGGGATGAGATACTGAAACGCACAGTGCGAATGTGATGTGTGAAACCGCCAGAGAAAGTAGTAAAGCGGAATACGGGGACTTGATCACTCCCACAATAGGTATTGCCGGGTGAGACGCGGCCGGTGGGAAAACACGAACAGGACATGACCTGATGAAGGGTCTAGGCCCGAAACGTCAGCCTTTCTGCTCCTATGATGCTGCTTGGCCTGCTGTGTTCATCCAGCTCTGCACCTTGTTGTC
>NC_063332.1:140542561-140564228 GCF_021869965.1 Rhincodon typus | reverse complement strand
GATGCTGCTTGGCCTGCTGTGTTCATCCAGCTCTGCACCTTGTTGTCCAGGATGTGGCCGGTGGGTTAAACGCAGTCGAGAGATCTGGGGAGATCGTAAGTATAAACCTATCATTTATCATGGCGAGGAAGGAAGATCAATGGGGAACCCCGGGGTCTCTCATTAACCAATATATGACAGATAGACATTCACTTATTAAACAGATGAAAAAGGGGGGATGGGATCTGTCCCAGGCCCTAGAACGACAGCGAGATTGGCTCTTAGGACAGAAGAAAGTTAGCACTAAGAAAACCGCAGTCCTTTTAGTACACCAATTGGCCTGCCTTATAGGGCAAACATCAGAATCCACAAGGAGGTGGACAGAGGAAATAAGGATCCTAGAATCGCGAATTAGGGAATTAGAAAAAAGGAACCAGTTCTTAGCAGAAGGTCAGTGGGGACACTTGCCCTCACACCATCCCAGAGAAGGGCCCACTGCCCCAGAGAAGAGTCTGAGTGAGGAAGTTAACCTCGCCCCGGTAACCCGGGGCAGGACTCTGACAGCCCCAACTGCTAGATATCAGCCCTTCACACCAGGAGAAAGACAACAGATATTGGCGTCCCTGGGAAAGTTACAACCTAGAAGTGCCAATGCTAAATTCCGAATTAGACACCATTTGGGTGGGGCATTTGGGTGCGAGATATACACCAACTTGTCCGAGCGGCTTGCCCGCAAGACAAATGGCAGTTAATGGGGGACGGTTCTGGTCAGGCTGACGCCGCAAACGAAGCTAAATATGATTACCGAGGTGGACGGTGGACTCATACCGTAGAATTAACAGCCGAGAGAGAGGCACAAGAAGAACCCTTTAACTGCTTTAAAGCCGAAGTCCAACGGGTCCTGGGAAATGCCCCCACCAAGTGGTCCCAGATCACAAACACAAAACAACAGAAGGGAGAAGGGGCGTCTGAATACGGGGAACGATTGTTCAAGGTATATCAAGAATGTTCAGGGATGCCAGATACAAACCCTACTGATAGGGCATTTATACAGGCATTCGAAGATGGGTTATCACCCGCTCACCAGGCGATCCTGAAGATGGGGGTAATTGCCACCAGAGATTATGACAAGTTGGTAGAGTGGGCATCTGGCATTAAAGAAGGGATGGGAGAAAGACCCCCCATTGGAATAAAGCAAGAAAACTTAGGTGCCGTGACAAAAATAAAACCGAAATCCACCTGCCACAACTGCGGCAAGACAGGGCACTTTGCCAGGGAATGTAGAGCCCCAAAACAGAACAAAGGGAGATCTGGAAGCGCTTGCCAACATTGCAGCAAGAAGGGCCACTCTGAGGACACCTGTTGGGAAAAACATGGTAAACCAACAACAGCAACTTCTCAAAGGGAGACGGACTGACGTCCAGCAGCCCCCACGGGCACAGGTAATTAGGAAGGTAGGATTTACGTGTCTGCACTAGTAGGGGCAGACAATGTGAGATGCTAGTGGACACGGGAGCCTCCATATCCATCACTGACCTACCCCTGCCCACAACTAACAAAATGATCTATGTATTAGCGGACAAAATACCCCGGCGTACTTGAGCGAAACCACTTTGGTGGAAATTAATAATTTGTATGTACCAATGCGATTTTATGTATGTAAGAATAATGAAGGAACTATCATGGGAAACGATTTGATGAAAGAGTATGAGGTACTAATAGATTGCGGGAAAGGCGAATTAATTTGGCCCCGTCCCGATGGGAGAAAGGAGAAAATGGGAGCCTATGCAAGCCATTTAGAAATTGTCGAAGCCGCATCCGCGACAGGACGTGATTGGCAGTTGGAGGACAATGGGTTTGGCGCCATTTGCACCTCCGTCCCAGGGGTATGGGCAGGAACTAAACTAGATACCGGGCTAATTAAAATCGACCCCATAGTAGTAGAAGGTCCGGAACATAAACCACACCAACAGTACCCCATCAAACCGGAGGCTAGGAGGGCAGTTGTGGAAATCATTGAAGGGCTAGTGGAAAGGGGAATTCTCCGAGAAACCACAAGTACCACCAACTCCCCCATCTGGCCAGTGAGTAAACCTGATGGAAGCTACCGACTCACAATTGATTACACTGCCCTGAATAAGGTCACACCGAAGTTGCACTCCATCGTGGCTAGCCCGGGCACAATCTTGAACAGGCTCTCCCCGGCCCACAAAATCTTTACGGTACTGGACATTGCCAATGGATTCTGGTCTATCCCACTCCATCGTGACTCCCAAGATAAGTTCGCATTTACCGTCGGGGACAAGCAGTACACGTGGACCAGATTCCCCCAGGGATTCCATAACAGCCCGGCCATCTTTCACCGGGCAATGAGCGATATACTCAGGGAAGTCAAACTGCCCCATGGCAGCACGATACTCCAATATGTAGATGACATCTTACTGGCCTCGGAGTCCGAACCTGGCCAACAAGAGGCACTATACCTAGTCCTGAAACACTTAGAGGACAAGGGTCTTAAAGCAAGTCCGAAGAAAGCCCAGATAGGGAAAACTAAGGTCCTGTACCTGGGACATCTGATCTCCCAAGGCACAAAAGAAATGCCTGTAGATAGGAAAACCGCTGTACAACAAATGCCACGACCGGTGAGAGTCCGTGGTGTGAGGAAAATTTTGGGCTTGTTTAATTACTGCAGGAATTTTATCCCCGAGTTTGCAAAATTGGTGGAACCAATACAACGACTGGTAAAAGGGGGGAAACCAGCCATGGACACTGTGGATTGGGGGCCTGAACAAGATGAAACTTATACAAAACTAAAAGCAGAATTAATGTCAGCCCCAGGACTGGGACTGCCTGACGCTAGTAAAGACTTCCACATTTATTGTAATAATGTGGGAGGATTCTACTCAGCGGTGGTGACCCAGGCCCATGGAGACAAACAACGATCCATAGGGTACTACTCTACTGCAGAAGGACCCGTGGCGAATGGTCTACCCAGGTGTATAGCCACCTTGGACTGTGCCGCATGGGCCGTGAGGGTTAGTGAGCCAATAGTAATGACAGGGAATATTATTTTACATACCAAACACACCCTGGTAGAAATGTTGAATAGGGGGAGATTACAGTCTGTCTCTAACATGAGAAGGGCAAAGTGGGAAGCGGTCCTCCTGCCACCTGCCAAATCCATAACCATTTTGCGGGACACTCGGGAGAACCCAGCAGAAGGCATATTAGGAGATGGAGGGCCACACGAATGTGGGAATATAGACGATGAGGTAGAAGAAAGTAGGATAAAAGATATGCCCCTGGAGGCACCAGACGAAATCCTGTTTGTGGACGGCTCATGGAAATATGTACATGAGTCGCCACGAACAGGATGGGCGGTATTTAACGCGGACCTACGAGTAGTCCGAGCGGGGATGATAGAAGGAGGCCTATCGGCCCAGGTAGCAGAGCTAGTTGCCCTGACCCAGGCCTTCACGGAGGCGGCAAGAAGAAGGGTTAACATTTACACTGACAGTAGATATGCGTTTGGAATTGTACATGATTACATGACTGTTTGGGGAAGAAGGGGATTTGTTATCACGGGAGGCACCCCGATTAAACATGGACAAATTATAGAGACCTTACTAGAGGCCAGTGAACTCCAACCGGAAGCTGCGGTGCTGAAGGTCAAGGCCCACCTGAGGGAGCCAGACAAACAAAATCCCAAGTGGCACATTTTTAAAGGGAACCAGGTTGCTGATAAAGCAGCTCAGTCAGCCCTGGAGACAGAGGATAGCCAACCTTTATCAGCCACATTTGCTGAGGATGGCCCCACCTTTAGTATTACCCAGCTACACGTAGACACCCCTGAGGTAGAATACGCTAGGTGGAAGGCACAAGGGGCCACACCGGACGAAAAGGGTGTCTGGAGATTGAACGACAAGGTCATGGCCCCCGAGTGCGTCCAACACACCCTCATGCAATTACACCATGGGGTGTCCCACATGGGGCGAGACGCCATGATCACCAGTATCAGAAAAGAATGGTGGTGGAAAGGTATGGGCAGGGACATAGCGCGATACTGTCACCATTGTGTGACGTGTGCCCAGCACCCCGGGCAGGCCCGTCAAGATCAGAATGGGACCCTGGGAACATATACAGATAGATTTTACAGGACCACTTCCCCAATCCCACGGGAAGACATATTGCCTGGTAATTATTGACCAATTTACCAGATGGGTAGAGGCGTATCCGACTTGAAATTGCTCAGCTAGCACAGTAGCTAGGCTCCTGGCTGAAGAAGTCATCCCCAGGTGGGGGGTGCCGCTCCAGATTGACTCTGACCAGGGGACCCATTTCACTGGAAGAGTGGTAAAAGCCATTTGCCAGCTGATGGGCATCAAACTGAAGTTCCACATACCCTACCATCTCCAAAGCTTGGGCATGGTGGAGCGTATGAACAGAACCCTTAAAACTTCCCTGGCGAAAGCTATGCAAGACTCTGGTAAACGATGGACAGAGGTCCTGCCTGCGATACTGATGAGACTAAGGGCTACCACGAGCCGCACAACCGGATTAACCCCATACGAATTGATGACCGGCAGAGCAATGCAACTGCCCGTGTCTATCATAACAGGGGGTTCCGACGTCGGCCCACTCCGAGATAGAATACGACGCTATGTGCTGGAACTGAGCGCCCAGTTGAAGGTGTGGCGCAAAACTGTAAGGGACAGACAGGAAGGACGAGATGAACAGAGGGAATTAGAGGATCATCCCATCGGCAGGTAGCAAGGTTATGGTAAAGACCCTACCCGGGAAACCTGGGTTCGCCCCCAAAGGGAATGGCCCCTATGAAGTTGTCATCAGTGGAGACACTTGCGCTTGCATAGATATGCGAGGGAAGGGCATCTGGAAACACTGGTCCCAAATTAAAGAATATGCGGACACCAATTGAGGCCCTGAATGATATGTTTGATTCACAGAACGACCTTCTACTAGACCGCCAAGCAAGTTGATTGGGAGCGCGGGAAGTTGCGTGCGGGCGATATAGCCTTTGGAACATTGTTAACATAGAGTGATAAGATACGGTTTTTGCCATTTGAGTTTAAACATGTTTAAGATGATGTATGTGGTCGCGGTGTTCCGTATTGTCACGGTTGCAGGGGTGTCGGGATTAGAGGATAACTTGTTTTACAAGACCCACATACATCTACACAGTAATTGGACCGTGTGCTACCCACTTGCCCAGTCAGTTGAAGCGTTGTTTGTAGCCGCCCCTAGGTGGACCACCTTTGACCTATACACAGCAGATACGTTAGACACACCCTGTGTGGGCCGAACCGGTACATATCGATGAGGTATACAAGGGAGATGCGTAGAGCTGATAAACTCAAAGTCCCCCAGTTGTGCAGGAACTCGGGGAAAGAATGGCACAATATGTTCAAACCCGCTAAGTTACCCGCTTTGCTTCTCAGGACAGGGATGGGGGTGCGCGTATGCTCTAGTCCCCAAGAATGCCTCCTGTGTGCAGACGCAGTGCTCCCGCTGGCATTGCCAAATGCACAGAGGCCTGTTTATGTGCACTTGTGATGAGCAACAATGTCTAAACGTAACTGCAAGTAGACAGTTTATTTGTGGACAGTGCAACGGGACCCATGTTAGTTCAGCCGCATGGACGTACCCATTTGATACGTACCAACTGGCGAGGTCAGGCAGAAACTCCAGCCAGCCAGGGAACTGGTGGTACAAACAGTTCATGCAGGAAAATGATCAGGAGGTCAAATGCTATCGAGCCAAGAAAGGCTTTGTGTTCCTCTTCAATGGGACCTTCACAACAGCCACACCAACCCTCCCAGTCCTCTTTGCAGTAGGGACAATAGGACCGCTTACCGTCCCATGCCCCCAGAGAGGACACACCCGTAGGAAGATAGTGACCCGAGCCATTAGCGAGAAATTCTGTGCAGACTGGGAGGACTCGGGAACACTGGGGTCCTCACTCAGCTATGGGTTCCTCGGGGCCCTGTCTCTGGGGGGAGCAGCGGGAGTCAATAGTGCCAAAAATAGGAACTACCTCGTCTGTGGGCTGACCATCCTGGGAAATAGCATGGCAAGGGGGTTGGATGCTATAAACCAAGAGCTTGCCGAGTTACGACTCTATGCGCAGCAGACCTGGAATGCCGTCGATTACCAGTTAGCCCAGCAGGGCGGAATGTGCACGATAGTAGGACACAAGTGTATAACACACGTTACGGATGAGTCCTATAACATCACCCAGGCCATTAACGATATCCGTAAACAGCTTGACGCCTTCAGGCAAGGCCCCGGGAAAGGGGACGGTTGGCTCGAGTGGTTCCTAGGTGGCTGTTGGGGGGCGTACCTTCTGCATGCCTTAATTATATTGATTGTCATCATTGCTGCTTGCTGTGTTGTTATGGCTGTCTTTAATTCATGCTGTAAAACATTGACTGCCAGAATTATGCCTGGTGCAAGTGTCCATACCGACGAGACTGTTGCGTGCCCCTTGATGGGTGGCTCAGGGACATTCGAACAATGGCTGTAAGTGGTCCAGAGGCCATGAGTACTCATGACTCTGACCACAAGGGGGGACTGAAGGAGTAAGTAAAGTGATTAACTTACTGAAGGAATAAGTAAAGTGATTTACCGAAGGAAGAAGTAAAGACATTAACTTTTAAAGACATTAACTTACTGAAGGAGGAAGTAAAGAGATCAACAACACAAAGGATCTTTAGATGGACTTTTACACAATCAAGATGAAACATCCGCTGAAACAACAAATCCCGTCCCGACATAATAGAAGCGCTAACCATCACCCGCTTTGCAAGACGCCGGGAACAGATTAAAGAACTGTGTACATGACTTGGGGGTTGGGGGGGTGGTGTTGGCGCGTGACAGCAAATGTATATAACCTTTGAAATCGTCTGTAATAGCTGAGAAGTTTGTTGAGGCCCCTTTGAGGTCCCTGCTTCTCCCAAAAGCTTTTGTTAATGAACTGTGTCTGACTCACTGTAGCATCGTACTTGGTAATATTTTACCGACAACAGGTATTAAATATAAAAATGCCTCTAAACTGTCAATGAACATGGAAATCTATCAACAGATGTCGAGGTTAGAGATAACAAGGTGTAGAGCTGGATTATCACAGCAGGCCAAGCAGCATCAGAGGAGCAGGAAGGCTGACGTTTCGGGCCCAGACCCTGCTGCTTGGCCTGCTGTGTTCATCCAGCTCTGCACCTTGTTGTCTCAGATTTTCCAGCATCTGCAGTTCCTACTATCTCTGTCTATAGAGAGTCTTGACTTTTAACTAATCCAGCCACGAAAAGGAAAATAATTAATTGTATCTTTAAGGCAAGAAATATATCCCTGTAATATTTCCATACCACACAGAATAAAATGATAAAATGAGAATCACTTTCATTTAACTAAAGACTGGGAAAGAATGCAAATAAAAAGAATAAACCAAACCTAGGCACACACATTTTTTAAAAGCACTTGCATCTTATCTTTTACTCTGTTGGTTATGGCCTATTTTGATCTTTGTTGGGTTGTTCCTTTGTGGGATTTTTTTAAAGGGTGGCATGGTGGCTCAGTGGTTCGCACTGCTGCCTCACAGCACCAAAGACCCAGCTTCAATTCCACCCTCAGGCGACTGTCTGTGTGGAGCTTGCATGTTCTCCCAGTGCTCGCATGGATTTCCTCCGGGTGCTCCAGTTTCCTCCCACAGTCCAAAGATGTGCAGGCTCGGTGGACTGGTCATGCTAAATTGCCCATGGTGTTCAGGAATGTGTAAATTGGGTGGGTTTATAGGGGGATGGGTCTGGGTGGGATGCTCTGAGGTTCAGTGTGGACTAAGTTGGACCAAAGGGGCTGTTTCCACACTGTAGGGATTCTATGAAAATATAATTTATGAAAAATGTTGATCTTAAATTCATTTTATTTTGGGAAGCGGGCATAAGTAATGATTTTATGCCCTTCTTTAAATTCTGATTACATATTCCAGGGAGTCTTTTTGGCAAGTACTAGCAGCAAGGCTTAGTAATCTGGGGCTTTAGTTTTTTAGATTGTTAGTAGCACAGTGGTCACGTGTGGGAAGGACAGGCAGATTCTGCAGCTGTGTTTGGCTCTGTCCACTAAATGTTGAGCAGATCTACCCTTATTTTGTAAATTTTCCTAATTGTCAAGCAGAACTGCTTTGGTAAGATTTAGCATGTCAATATCCATCTCTATAATTTACTGCTACAATTGCCCAACTCACAGCACTGTAACAAATCTAATTGCTGAGAGATTATTGAGCTGCTACTCAATATTTTAACTTCAGTACAATGTATGGATTGGCCAGAGATGTTAAGTATTATCCTGCCTTTTCCTCATTTTTCCCCCTTCTCATCAGCCTCCTTCAGCTGTAGTTATCTCCCTTCCATCTTTTCCATGCCTATTATGTTTTCCAGATCCCAATTTACTTTGAGCTAGGGATCTATGTGCTAACTTATCCTCTAGGACATCCAGATTCAGGTCTCCAACCCCACATTTGCTAGTTAGGGAGCCAACAGTGCCAGAATTCAGGTCTAACATCTCCATCACTGAGAACACAACAATAAACTAAATAGGAGCAGGAATAGTTAATGTGGCCCAGAGTGAGCCTGCTCTGCCAATCAACATAATCATGGCTGATATTAGGCTTCAACTCTACTCTCCTGCCCACACACTATATCCCTTGATTTCCTGAAAGTTTACCTCAGCCATGAATTTTTTAACAATGTAACATCCACAATCCTTTTGGCTGAAGAATTCCAAAGATTCACAGCATTTTAACTGAAGAAATTTCTCCTCATCTCAGCCCTAAATGATTGTCCTCTTAGCCTGAGACCTCCTTATTTTAGTTTTCCCAGCGATGGCAAACAATCTCTCGGTGTCTACCCTGTAAAGCCCCTTCAGAATCTTGTAATGTTGTAATTAGATCACCGTTTATTCTTCTAAATTCCAGTGAACATTGGCCCAATTTACTCAGCGACTCATCATAGAACAACCCTCATTCCAGGATCCAATCTAGTAAATATATACCCGATTGCCTCCAATACAACAATGTGAGACATTGGTTAGGCCACAGCTAACTGTATAAAACATTGGTCATGCCACACCCCCCTAATTGCTTGCTGGTGCTCTGCTGTAAACATTGGTTGATGCTAAAAGATGTCTCCTCAGGAAGACCAACCACCTGTTGGAGAACAGAAGCTTGAACATCTTTAATTTTATCAAATCTCTCCCAGATAAATACAGAAATGCTTATAGACTTTCATTTGTTGCATTCCATGCCATGAGTTACTGTACCAAGCACTGTGATTTATGTTGTCATCTAACCAACAGAAAATTCTGTTAGTTGAATAGTGACATGAACAGAAATAGTTTAACATTAGTTGTTAACATTAAAGGATGGAACATGTTTCCAATGTTACTTTGAAAAGTTATTACGATGTTATTTCTTCTTATGTGACATCAGCAGAATGAATATATAATGTAGAACAAATTTTAATGCATAATTTAGTTACACATGGTCTATGGGAACATAAGAACAGGAGTAAACCATTCAGTCCCTTAATCCTGTTCCATCATTCAATTACATTATTCCTGATCTGTAACTTAATCCCATTTACTGGTATTAGTTGCATATTTCTTAATATCCTGGATCAATAAAAGCTATCATCTCAGTTTTGAACTTTTCAATTGATTAAGCCTCAATTGCTTTTTGGAGGAGAAAGTTGCAGATTTCTGAAAAGCTTTATATGGAAAGGTGCTTCCTGACAACATCCAATGATCTCACGCTAATTTGGAAATTATGCTCTTCCACCAGAGGAAATATTTACCTATAAACATTCGAACCAGTACAAAGATTAGGCCACTCAGCTGTTCAGTTCTTCTCTGTCATTCAATAAGATCATGGCTATTCTGATTTTAACTTCAACGCTACATTCCTGCAAACCCCTCAGTAATTTTTCATCGCTTGGTGATCAAGAATCTATCTACCTCTGCCTTAAAAATATTTGAAGATTCTACATCCGCTGCCTTTTGAGAAAGGTGCTTCCAAAGATACTCAATCCTGTAGAATTTTTTTTTCTTGTTTCTGTCCCGAATGCACATCCTCTTATTTTTAAAACATGATTAATTTCCCTAAATATATTTATTATCTTAAACACACCAGTCATATTGCTCCCACAAAATCTTCCATGTTTCTGGAAATATATGAAGTTTCATCTATGAAACTACACTCTTTTTATTTCTGCTATCATCAGGTGAAGCTAGATTATTTCATTTTTTCTGAGTTTTGGTTCAAGAGCTGAATGCAGTACTGTACACAGAGCAAATAATGCTCCAAAAACACAATCTCAAAAGATAAATCAAACACCAAGTTTTACATAAAATATACATTGGGTATCATATTCACACTCACTTTTACCCTTTTTCAACCATGTATTTATGGACTTTCTCACCATGTCGCACATGAATCTTATCACAGTATAACATTTGATAAAATGATCCCATCTCCAGTTAACCCTTTTGGATGTTGACAGACATATGTGACAAATGAAATTAAAGGAGAACACTTGCAGGTGAAATCCCAAAACAAATAATAGTGAATAGCTGCAGAGAACAAGTTACTTGCTGAAACTGTAAAAAAAGGAGCCATGTAATCAAGGGATTTGGCTCAATTAAACTTTTGAGAAGCAGTACTAAATTACATAGCCCAAAATAATAAACTAACATTAATTCCCAAAATGCCAAACACTAAATGAATTAAATATCATTGTGAAGAATTCTGCGGGACATTAAAAAAACAATTCCACTTAGTTCTGAGAAATTTCTGAAGAAGGGTCTAGGCCCGAGACATCAGCCTTCCTGCTCCTCTGATGCTGCCTGGCCTGCTGTGTTCATCCAGCTCTACACCTTGTTATCTCAGGTTCTCCAGCATCTGCAGTTCCTACTACGTCTCCACTTAGTTCTAACAGATTTAACTTGGTTTGTTGTCGTAACATGTGAAAGAATCAGGACACAGAAAATTTTTGTTTCTTCCCTAAAATAGGATGACAAACTAATATATGCTAACTTTTAAAATCTGTCCAATCCTTTAAACTACCAAAAATCTTCACATAATTGTATACTTTTGTCTTTCAATTTTATTCCAACTTTAACTTCTTAATAAATTAGCCATACTGGTTCATCCTTCTGCTTCTTTCTTATTGGAATGTACATTTGCAGAGAGTTATTAAATATTTCCTTAAATACCTGCCCCAGTTTCATCTCTACTTTAACATAATTTTCTAAATCACTTTGGCCAATTCTGTCTGCATACACTAGTAAATGCCTTCATTTAAGTTTAAAACATTCATGTTTGACCCATCTCTCATCCTCAAACAGTCCTTAATGATGAAGTCAGTAATTAATCCCAAAGCTCCCTCATTCAATAAACTGTTCCAATAATTTGCCCCAAGTACAATCTATGAACTCAGCTTCCAGGTTATATTTGCCAGTCTGATTGCTCATGTCTCAGGTGATAATTCAATTGGTACATAGCTATGATTCTCCAGCATCTGCAGTTCCTACTATCTCTCCACTTAGTTCTAACAGATTTAACTTGGATTGTTGTCATAACATGTGAAAGAATCAGGACACAGAAAATTTTTGTTTCTTCCCTAAAATAGGATGAGATATCATTGTTGGGCAAACTAATATATGCTAACTTTTAAAATCTGTCCAATCCTTTAAACTACCAAAAATCGTCACATAATTGTATACTTTTGTCTTTCAATTTTATTCCAACTTTAACTTCTTAATAAATTAGCCATACTGGTTCATCCTTCTGCTTCTTTCTTATGGGAATGTACATTTCCAGAGAGTTATTAAATATTTCCTTAAATACCTGCCCCAGCTTCATCTCTACTTTAACATAATTTTCTAAATCACTTTGGCCAATTCTGTCTGCATACGCTAGTAAATGCCTTCATTTAAGTTTAAAACATTCATGTTTGACCCATCTCTCATCCTCAAACAGTCCTTAATGATGAAGTCAGTAATTAATCCCAAAGCTCCCTCATTCAATAAACTGTTCCAATAATTTGCCCCAAGTACAATCTATGAACTCAGCTTCCAGGTTATATTTGCCAGTCTGATTGCTCATGTCTCAGGTGATAATTCAATTAGTACATAGCTATGATTCTCCAGCATCTGCAGTTCCTACTATCTCTCCACTTAGTAGGCAGTGTCAGAGGTAGACCAAAATGTCACAGGAGTCTGTCACTTACCTTTGTCAGTTCATTCAGGGAAGCCTCTGTCTACATGGATTTGAAGGCTATTGAATGCCAGTTGCATTAAAGGTCACTATTGCACTGAACTTCTTAGTCTGAGGATCTCTCCAGTGCTCCACAGGGGACATATGTGGCGTCTTGCAGTCAATCACTCACAAATACATCAGAGAGATCACTAATGCCCTTTCAGGAGATTGAATTAATTGATCAAGTTGACAGAGGTGTGGGATTTGCTGGCATTGCTGGACTGCCAAGGGGAATTGGTTACACACACACAGTATTGTGGGCTTCTTGGGATCAACCAGCAGCATTCATCAACTGGAAGGAATTTTGCTCTCTCTAAGTGCAACTGGTCTGTGATCACTGGAAACAAGTGCGTCCACACTGCCCAGGGGATCTCACAAATCGTCAATTCCATTAACTCACAGGTGCCGCAAGTGTTCATTCCCTCTCATCCCCAGCAAGATTGTTCTTCTTTGTTACATGAGCTAGCTAATGACACCAGTGGAGAACTCACAAATTGCAGCAGAAACGTATAATACTGCCTACATCTCAATGAACGTAACAAATGAGCAGATGATCTGTCTGCTAAAGATAAAGCTCCATTCTTTGGATCACTTAGGTGGAATGCTGCAGTTCTCACCAGAGATTCACCAGATTATTGTGGTCCATTGCACTCTGGACTATGTCATGCAGCAAACTGGGGGGAGTTTACAGAAAGAGAGATGGCGAATCCAGATTCTCCTCTGATGAGGAAGAGGGGGAAGACAATGCCACTGATGAGGGAGTGGATGATGTGGATGCAGTGGCTGATAGCAGGGCAGTGTGACACAGTAGACAGGCTGGTGCCACTCTTCAGTGCCATCAGATTGTACACTGAGTAAGGCACCACAACATCACTGCTCAGACAAAGCTGCAGTTTTAGTGCAAGCCACACACAATACTCCTTGCATAACACTGTGCATTCCTTGGACCTCCAGAACCTAGATAGAAAAATGTTGCAGGCCCTTGCCACATCAATCCCATATACATACTATATAGAAAGACACATGGACTTGTAATGTGGCAGGAGGTCACATGTCTCACATACACATTTTCCAAATGGTGGCAATGCCCTGCAGAGAACTCTGTCATGTGAACTCCAGCAATATATGCAATGATTTGACTGCAGATGCTGCTCAAACAGCAGCCGCAGACAAGAACCAAGCAAAACTTACCTGTTGAGTGACCAGTTGTTTTCAAAACTCCTTGCTTTACAACTAGAATGATGCCCATAGCTGATGATGTAACACAATGAGAAGGAACAAACATAATAATACACTTAATTAGTTATATCTGTGTGTGGACTCAGAGGAAAGTAAACAAACTACATAAAAAGCTTGAAATGAGAGTTTGAATAGGAAATAGATATTTTAATATGCTGTGAATAAAAATGTTACCCATATAGAAATTAGTCTCCACGTAGCTCTAAGCTTTAAAGTAAATCACGTTCCTCAGGTAGTTCTTTCTCGTGCATTTTCCACCTAGTTCTCACCATGCTACACTCCATATAGCTGCTTGTACATTTGGCAATTACTACATCTTGTAAACTGCATTGCTCCACTGGCCAAACATCCAGCTGGTCTGTACATTTGAGGGAAAATGCTTATCTTCAACCAACTTTTTACAAGTGCATTAAAATCTGCAGAAGTGTAGCAGAGTACTCAGTTGTTGGTACAAGAAGTATCACAGGATAGTTGTGTAGGCAGCAGCAAAGTTGATTCACGAGGGCACATGTGTGAAAATTATCTACTGCTGCTGGCCACACATCCATTTTAGTTCAAACTATCAGGAGTAGATGTGCAAAACCAAGAGAGTGATGTGGGTCCTATGCAATTCATCTCCACTACAATTACTTATTTTTTGTGTGCACACCTTCTATAATCCTTCACACATACCCTGTTATATCCTCAAATGTGCTCCTTTAGAACTCAACTTCATGGGTGTGTCAAAAAACAGAAGAAATTGAACTTTATTTAGTTTCTTGGAAAATATGAACTCTACTTAATAAAGTTAAAAGCTCCTGGCCTCAGCACTGAACTGTTTTGGTTTGCAGGAAGCTGTATGATGCTTCAAGCAAAAGGCATCTATTGGACGAGGGCAAGCTAACTGAGCTATCAGCAGAGTGCACATTCTTCTGGATAGGTGGGTAAAGAGTGAGAGGAATGAGTGTCAGTCATGGTATCAAGTCAGAAATTGCAAATAAATTCTGGATACTCTCCCTAGGTGCATAAACAATTATCTCTGATTTTAAGCCTGGCTTTTCTGAACAATAAATTTGCAATGATCATCAGTGCATGTATGTCAATAATCACTATTCCTGGAGATATCAAAAATAACGTTGTGAGGGTCGGGACAGAACTATTGCAAAAGAATATAGGATTACAAGCCTGTTGTGATAGGGACTCCGAGGCAAAGCTAGGAGCCAACTGTCAGGTTTGGGATGATGCTTTAAGATTTAAGGTATGTGGAGACACAATGGTAATGTCATTCTGGCCCATTCACAGAACTTGCGCTGTTACAAGCCATCTTCTACCTCATCTGGAGGTTTAAGATCGAGGGACACAATGCACAAAGCTCTGGATAAGTGGGGGAAGAATGTACCCAACACTACCCTCATTCTGATGGCCACTTAACCATCACTACGTACTAAGGTTCTACCTCTTCCGGTATTGTGAAGGATCTGACTGGCCTCGTTGTCACAGAAGGCTCCAAGTAGTTGGACCATTCTATATCACCTGTCCTTCGTGGAGAAATTTGCAAAGAAAAACACCTTCGACCACAAGCCCATCAGGAATTGGTCAGCATGTAGCATCCTCAAGACCCTACAGGAAAAGGAGAAGGTGGATGCTTTTGGGTTGATCCCTGAGCAGACTATCAAAGTCAGATGAGGTGTCGGAAGACTGGAGGTTGGCTAATGTGGTGCCAGTATTTAAGAAAGGTGGTAAGGAAAAGCCAGAGAACTATAGACCAGTGAGCCTGACTTTGGTGGTAGGCAAGTTGTTGGAGGGAATCCTGAGGGACAGAATTTACATGTATTTGGAAAGGCAAGAACTGATTAGGGATAGTCAACATGACTTTGTGTGTGAGAAATAGTGCCTCACTAACTTGATTGAGTTTTTTGAAGAAGTAACAAAGAGGATTGATGAGGGCAGAGCGGTGGACATAATCTATATGGACTTCAGTAAGTCATTCGACAAGGTTCCATGTGGTAGTCTGGTTAGGAAGGTTAGATCACATGGAATACAGGGAGAACTAGCCATTTGGATACAGAACTGGCTCAAAGGTAGAAGTCAGAGGGTGGTGGTGGAGGGTAGCCTTTCAGACTGCAGGCCTGTGACCAGCGGTGTGCCACAAGGATCACTGCTGGGTCCACTGCTTTTCATCATTTATATAAATGGTTTGGATGTGAACATAGGGGGTGTAGTTAGTAAGTTTGCAGCTGACACCAAAATTGGAGGTGTAGTGGACAGTGAAGAAGGTTACCTCTGAGTACAATGGGATCTTGATCAGATGTGCCAATGGACCGAGGAGTGGCAGATGAAGTTTAGTTTACATAAATGTGAGGTGCTGCATTTTGGAAAGGCAAATTGGGGCAGAACTTATATACTTAATGGTAAGATTCTGGGGAGTGTTGCTGAACAAAGAGACCTTGGAGTTCAGGTTTATAGTTCCTTGAAAGTGGGATCGCAGGTAGACAGGATACTGAGGAAGGCATTTGGTATGCTTGCCTTTATTAGTCAGTGCATTGAGTATAGGAGTTGGGAGGTCAAGTTGCGACTGTACAGGACATTGGTTAAGCCGCTTTTGGAATATTGCATTCAGTTCTGCTCTCCCTGCTACAGGAAGAATGTTATGAAACTTGAAAGGGCTCAGAAAAGATCTACAAGGATGACAGGGTTGGAGGGTTTGAGCTTTAGGGAGAGGCTGAATAGGCAGGGGCTATTTTCCTGGCGTGTCAGAGGCTGAGGGGTGAGAGGTTTATAAAATCATGAGGGGCATGGAAAGATGAATAGACAAGGTCTTTTCTCTGGGGTGTGGAAGTCCAAAACTAGATGGCATAGGTTTAAGGTGAGAGAGGAAAGATAAAAAAAGGTCCTAAGGGGCAATTTTTTCATGTATGAGCTGCTAGAGGAAGTGGCAGAGGCTGTTACAATTACAATATTTAAGAGGCATCTGGATGGGTATATGAATAGGAAGGGTTTAGAGGGGTATGGACCAAATGCTGGCAAATGGGACTAGCTTTATATAGGATATCTGGTTGGCATGGACGAGTTGGGCCAAAGGGTCTGTTTCCATGCTGTATATCTCTACGTCTCTACTTAGTAGAATGCCTCATCACCAGAACTTTCCAACAAAGGTTAAGACATCGCTTAATTGGTGGTGAGAAGGGTGCTACCTGTGTGATCCTTCATGTATGTCCAGACTCTCTGCAGCACTGGATGCTGCCCTCAAAGCAGCTGTTGGGGGGAGGAGTCTGGAGGAAGACACAGTGGTTTTTGTCAAGGTTCGTCTCGAGCAGCTCCATGACGCAGGACTCTGTGCTTTACGACCTGTTCCCCGGGATGCACACTGAGACAAACATCGACTGCACCTGGAGGACCATCAGCTTGGTGAAAGATGCTCTTTAGTCTGCCCGAAACTTGTTGGTCTTCCAGAGCAAGGAGTTGATCTCGACTGAGTATTGCAGACTGGCACATTCCAAGGTCCGGGATTACATGCTTAGGGACTCACTAAAGCTTGGGGCAGCTGCTACCAAGGTGCAGTAGCAGAAGACCATCATTTAAGGTCTTTCTGCAAAAGTTAAACGGGGGTCCGTTCAGTTATCAGAACACCCGGTGCTTCAAATGAATGTAAGTATAATCTTTTACAAGTAAGAAATACCTTTGGTTTGTTTTGCTCGATAGAGTCAAACTCCATTGTTTGTTCATTTCTCCACAAGCTACTGTACAAAACACAACTGTTTTAGTCACTATGTATATAGATATTTTTATGAATAAATTATATTTTTGAAATTAAAAAAACCTAACGTCATGCTTCTCCTGAGTCTCTGCACCCACTAGACTATGTCAATCACCAAGATCATCTTCAGACTGAAGGTAAAGTATAAACATCTGAGGTGAATCTTACAGAAGCCTGAATGATGTGGGTTATGGAGAAAAATCTAACAGAATCAAGTGAAAAGACGGGGGAGAGGGCCTTTCTTGACATCAAGAGTAACTCATTGCAATTTCGAGCAGAGTTCCAGGCATTGAAACGGCAGTGAGTTGCCAATTAGTGGGGCTTATTACTTTAGCCTCATTAGCAACAAATCTCACCTCATTAATATGCAGCTTTCTAATCTACCGCGTACTGCAAGGCAATTCCTGGTGATTAGCTTGCCACTTATACCTCCAAGGCATCACATTGGACACCCAATAATAACGTCTTATGGTATCCTCCAGGACACTAGCCAGATGCACCCACAGATGCTGGCATCCAAAACCTGCCAGATTCTCAGGACCCTCACGGCACATTTCTGACCATCATGCTTCTACAGATTAAAGTTTCACCATTGTTTACACTGGCAACTAGCATTGCAATGATGCTGGAAGGACTCTTTGCACGCAGGGAATTTGCATTCCAAGGCTAGTCATTTACTCCTGAGTGACTGCAACCATGTTCACAACATTCTTGTCTTGCTTCTTAGTGCAGTGGAAAAGCAAGATGTTTGTCTTGCTGGCCAACAGTCCTCATTCAAGGGAGTGGACATCTTGCCATACAGTGCATTGCAATGTCAATCTCACATCTGTATCATGTGCGTGGGGAGTGGGGTGGTGCATGGTGGCTCAGACGTTAACAGTGCTGCCTCACAGCACAGGAACCTGGATTTGTTTCCAGCCTTGGGTGACTTTCTGTGTGGAGTTTGCACATTCTTCCTGTGTCTGTGTGGGTTTTTGCCAGGTGCTCCGGTTTCCTCACACAGTCCAAATATGTGCAGGTTATGTGGCTTGGCCATGTTAAAATTGCCCACAGTGTCCAAAGATGTGTAGACTAGGTGGTTTAGTCTGGATACAGTCGGAGGTTTGATTGCCACCCCAGGGATGTTTGTATTTAGTGGGCCCAGATATGCTCAGTGTATCTTTGCCAGATGTAAGTGCACCATCCTAAACCATGGGTCTTTGATTTTATTTATTTACTGTCACATGTATTTTGTTACAAAATACAGTGAAAAGTGTTGTATAGTGTTGTTACTGTCTGGCTCCATCGTAAAACTCAGAAAATTAAACTAAACATAGAATATAAAGGCAGAAAAATAAAGAAATAAAATTCAATGTTACAGTCCTTCTTGTTAAGCGCTTACTCATGGGCCTGGAGTGGCCAACCATGAGACTCCATGTTGCGCTGCTGAAACAAGAGTTGCCACTTTTTGCTGCCATCTTGCCTCCACTGATGCTGCTGCCACTGTGAGTCCTTGCTGGATCTCACTGGCCCAAACTTGCCTCTGCCACCACTTCCATGAGTCTGCGCTGGATGCAGACAAAGATCTATGTCTATATCCAGGAACCCAAACTTGCCTCCGATGCTGCCGCCACAAGTCCATATTGGGCTCACTTCGCTGTCAATTCTAATGCTGCCAATGCATTTGCTGCAAAATAGATCTTCACAAGAGGTGAGTAAAAAGAAGAAAAAAAGCAAGAAAACAGAAAAAAAAAGGAAAAGCAAAGGTCAGGAGCCCTGTTCTGTCACCATCTTGGGTGCTTAATAAGGCGTGAGGGTTGCAGGCTCTGCAAACTCTGGAGTCTCTTGAGAGGAGGCTTCTGAGGGGCATGTTTCCACCACTGACTGGGTGTCCTCTGTCATTGTCCTGTTCCTTGTGAGGACAGACCACTTGGTGTCAAAGTTAAGTTGGTTCACCCAACTGTCCCCTTGCTATTGTTGCTGACGGCCAATGGCAAGGACAAATGAATGCAGGTATGTGCAATCCTTGTGACCTTGAGCTGCTAGTTTACTGGAAATGGCTCTCTGTGGCAGCCACCATCTTATCCACAAAGTCCCTGATTGCTGACACCACCAGAGTCCTTTTCTGCTTGGAGTTGAGCAGAAGTCTGGTCCCGGCAGTACTCTGAGTGCCAGCTACCTGGACATTTCCTCCTCAGCCAGCAGCAGAGTCATGGCTTATCAACCTAATATCCAGATTCAAATCTAGCTAGAGTTTTCAAGGAGGTGTGAGTGTCTGAGCTGGTGGAGGGTTCAGGAGGCAAACTTGTCAAAGCATCTTCTAAGGCCTCTGACATCTCCTCCACAGACGTGCTGGAGGACTTTTTTTTTGTGGTGTAACCCACCTGACCACTGAGATAGTGGACATTGTGCTTGTACCTGAAGAGAGACAGTGTCACAGTTGAGAGCTATAAGTTGCATACAGTGAATGATACTGACAGTGGGGTTAATGTAAGAGTTGCACTGGAATGAGTAATGGTACTTATACACTTTGTAGGACATAGATGCCTTGGCATCCCTGCAGGAGTGGTCCTGGTTTTCTGTGAAGGCCAGGATACTCTCCTCATGGTGTTTGAGGAGCCTAACGACTGACATCCACGATCCAGCCAGGCCCTTTCTGATTTACTCTGGGCTGTTTTCTCCTGGAATGGGATAAAGGGATGGATCGAGTAAGATGAAAGTGGGTGGCAGAGCTGTTTTTAGGGTGGTGCAGGTAGGGATAGGTGTTGAGGTGTCTTGTGTGACTGAGTCCACAGCGCAGAAGGCATGTGAAGTTTGTCGTGTGGAAGATTGGGAAGTGCTGGAATAGGTGTGAGGAAACAAAGAGAAAGTGGTGGCATTTATCGTGGCAGAGTGGAAAAGTTTGTTGACCTTCTTAAGCTCTATTGGGCATTCCTCTGGATGGTCTCCATAAGCAGTTCTGGAGGAAAAGGATTTCCCTTTCTTTACACTACTCATTCAACCAGTAGTTGTCCACAAAGAGTAGTATCAATTTTCTCCTGTTTGCTATGTCTGGGGTAAATTCTGAAACCACGCAAGACAGCTTCAGGATGTCAATTCTCATCCGGTGTGCAATTGTGTTTTAAAGATAATGCGGGTACCATGGATGCCAGTCTATTCCAGGGTAGCTGGTGAATGACAAGTTGTTCTATGATAGTCGAATTGATCTATCATCAGATGGAAAACAGTATATCAGGGCATGGTAGGTAATCAATGAAGTGACTTTGGATAATCACATGAAACCCTCCATGAAACTCAATGAGATTAACATTTAGCCAAAATATCAAAAGATTCAGCCCTACTTAAACATAGGTATCAGCTGAACTAGGGTGAATGCATTCAGTCTTTTTCCCAGAATTGGGGAATCAAGGACTAGAGGGCCTCAGTTTAACATAAGAGAGGAAAGGATACATGGGAGCCTGAGGGGCAACTTTTTTTTATGGAGAAGGTGGTACGCATATGGAATGAGCTGCCAGCAGAAGTGGTTGAGGCAGGTACATTAACAACATTTAAAAGGCATTTGGACGAATACGTGGATAGGAAAGGTTTAGAAGGATATGGGCCAAGTGCAGGGAAACAGGGTTAACGTGGATGTACATTTTGGTCAGCATGGAGATAGTAAGAACTGCAAAACCAGAGCCAGAGTCAATACAAGACAACAAGGTGCAGGGCTGGATGAACACAGCAGGCCAAGCAGCATCATAGGAGTAGAAAGGCTGACGTTTCGGGCCTAGACCCTTCATCAGAAAAGGGGGAGGGGAAGGGGGTTCTGAAATAAAGAGGGAGAGAGTGGGAGGCGGATAGAAGTTGGATAGAGGAGAGGATAGGTGGAGAGGAAACAAACAGGTCGAAGAGGCGGGGATGGAGCCAGTAAAGGTGAGTGTAGGTGGGGAGTTAGGGAGGGGATAGGTCAGTCCAGGGAGGACGGACAGGTCAAGGGGGCGGGATGAGGTTAGTAGGTAGGAGATGGGGGTGCGGCTTGAGGTGGGAGGAGGGGATAGGTGGGAGGAAGAACAGGTTAGGGAGGCGGGGATGAGCTGGACTGGTTTTGGGATGCGGTAGGGGGAGGGGAGATTTTGAAGCTTGGTTCGCAATAAACAACTGCAGCTCCCAGTCGCGAACCATTTCAACTCTCCCTCCCATTCCTCAGACGACATGTCCATCCTGGGCCTCCTGCAGTGCCACAACGATGCCACCCGAAGGTTGCAGGAACAGCAACTCATATTCCGCTTGGGAACGCTGCAGCCCAATGGTATCAATGTGGATTTCACAAGCTTCAAAATCTCCTCTCCCCCCACCGCATCCCAAAACCAGTCCAGCTCGTCCCTGCCTCCCTAACCTGTTCTTCCTCCCACCTATCCCCTCCTCCCACC
>NC_063332.1:140525819-140542161 GCF_021869965.1 Rhincodon typus | reverse complement strand
GCTGGAGTCAGAGATAACACAGTGTGGAGCTGGAGGAACACAGCAGGCCAGGCAGCATCAGAGGAGCAGGAAAGCTGACATTTTGGGTCAGGACATCTAGCAAGCTTGCCCAAAATGTCAGCTTTCCTGCTCCTCTGATGCTACCTGGCTTGCTGTGTTCCTCCAGCTCCACACTGTTATCTCATACTTCTTGTGAGACCAGGAGAAAGACGTCCTGGTGTTAAAGCAAGGCTTCCAGTTTGCATGATTTTCCACTGCTACCTAGAAATGTCAGCAGAATCTAAAGAAAAGAAGACTTGAATTTATAAAGCGCTCTTCATGACGGACTGGATGGCTCAAACCTTTTACAGCTTATGAATTACCTTTCTAAATTAGTCATTGTTGTAGTGTAAGAACTGCAGCAGCCAGTATGCACACAGTAAACTCTCACAAACAGTATTATGGTAATAACCAGTCAATCCATTTTCTGTATTGATTGGAAGAAAACTATTGTCCAGGGGTTTTTGATACAGAGTAATGCCAACAGTGTGGCTTCAATTGCTACATTGTCAGGTTAACATGAAGTTCCCACCTTCTCAAACTTGCCCCTTGCATGTTGAGTTTAACCCAAAAGTCAGCATCAGTTATCTCTCTCTAACGAGAGAGCAGTCCTATGGTTCTCTAGGACTATGGCAACATTATTGTACAATGAATGGTAGGGACTGAACTTTCATGGGGAGTGTATTATTCTGTTAACTTTTCAACTGCCTTTACAGACTTTTAGCCTCAGCTCAGCTCAGATGTAGTTATCAAATTAATGATCTAGGAGTTGATAACAATAATACATGATCTCATTTTATAGATAATTGTGTGCATAAAATATCACAGGCAAGTTTGATTACAGTTGCTGACTTCTCATTGCTGATTATATAAAGTTACCTGAATACATTCTCATAATTGCTTGTTTCTGATATGTCAACAAATTCATTAAAAATGGTGAATTCACTGGGAAACAAAAACTTTGTTTATAATGACCTTTATCTTCCCAAAAGGAAAATGTAAGTTAACATAAGAGAAATTCCAAGTAAGTATTGCTAAAAGAACAGAAATATTAATTCATCATAATCCATTGTTTACTTCTGCAGAGGGCACCATCGGATAAAAAAAATTGTGGAGCTTTCCTAGGTAAGAGATATTTTAGAATAGTCAGCACATACAACTATAATGCTAATTCCTTTGAGGAATCTCCCAAGGAATTCAGCACAAAATACGGAATTTAGTTGGTTTAATGAACAGAAAGTATTTATTACATTGATTATATTTATGCATTGGTACTTACATTATTATATCCCATGGATCACCTGTGTCATTGTGCACTCCCAATTATACCTGTTAGCGGAACTGTACACTATAAATACTTCTCTGTCAACTAATCTAAAACTACTTCTGTTATCAAACGTACATGAAATATACATTAATAGATTCTGGCATCATGTAGGAACTAAGAACATTAAAACTAGAATTTGAGATTAAGTTCATTCACCTCACTTACATCTTCACTTTAGGTATATCATTCACATAGCTTTGCACTTTCAGAATGAGTATCAGTGAACATCCACCCAACTGACATATGCCCATTTAAATGATCCACTATTAAAGCAGAAATGAATACAGATATATAACTGATATATTTATTTTAACACTAGAACATCTCAATAATACATATACTTGAATAAATTATTTTGGCAATTTAAACATCATATCAAAAATTGATGCAACAGTGATGTTTTATACTATTTTCTATAAAGTAAAAATGAAGATGGTATGAACTAAAGCTCACATTTTTAAAGAAAATACTGAGGTACTTTGTTTTTGTAACAATTATAAGTTAAAACAAAACTATCAAAGAGTCTACTGTTTGGAATACATAGAATTTTTAATAATTGCACAGTTATACCTAATTTTTATCTTAGTAACATTAAACGTGCATAAGTACAAGATATCAGAAAGACTGCAGCACATTTTAAATGACTCATCATAATCCCATAAACATGTTATACTTAGAGCAGTAGAAAGATTGTAATGTAGTCTAACCTTCATGATATCCAAAGCAGCCTAGGTGTTGTACAGCTATATACAACATTGTTTGCTTATAGTGTACACATTGTAATTGCATGCTTTCATTCAAATTTGACATAAATGCATCTGGTTATGAATCAATTTTCAATCGCAGAGCATTTACAATGAAAAGTTATGTTTAAGAGACACAGGGAGCAGGTTAAATGATATGTGAAATATCTCAGTGAAAGCTTGCAGTGGAATGATCATAAGTAAGCAGACCAATATATTACATTAAAGAAGAGAAAACAGAATGGAAACACAGCTCTTGCATAGAGGTCAATCCGCTTTGCTTCAGTTGGAATGACAGGTTTTGGAGGTGGAGGCTTCTTGTTATTTTTTAACTGAAGCTTCCCAAGACTGTTGTTAACCTCTATAGGTTTTCCGTAGCAATCATAGTTAGACAATTCAAAGTCACGTGGCAAGCTCCCAACAATGCTGAAGTCATTGGATCTCAAGTCAGACTTAGAGGTACAAACCTTTTTGCACCTTGTCTCTGCAACCTAGAAAAACATAGAGCAGAATTATTATTGCTTGGCATCATCACCACTATTTTAACCATAATAATTTGCACCACAGAATAACTACAACTTAACTCGTGTTTGGTTTAAATTACTGACAGGAAAATTGAACAGTGATGCAGTACATTTGTTAACCAACATGTGGCGCCACAAGGTAGCAGACTGCAATGACCAATCTCAGTCAGAATAAAGAATGATCAAATTGATTTTTACATAAACTGCACTGGACAATTTGACAGCTTCAACCTCTCAAAAACATTTTTGTTCAAGGACAGGGCATGACCTTCAGGCTTAGCATTTAAAATAGATTGCAAACTATTTTCAGGAAAGTGCTTTGGCAGAAGTAATATTAACTTTAATTACTTTGCTTGCAAATAATTAATAATAAATAATGGATATTATTTGCTTTCTTTGGAGGTGCAATTTCTCTTTGGAGATGAAAATATATTAAAGTGTACTTTAAGAAGCCATTTTAATGAACTGTAGGCATGCACTGTCCTGAACAATATGCAGCTTGCAACATTTATAATAAACCAATCAGAACGTGGCTGTGATTCCAATTTCAAGCTTTCAATGATTTCATGTATACACTTTTCATTAATTGAGCTACCCAGGGCAATACTGCATGGTCACAGAGCACAGATGATAAAAACAAAAGCACAGTTCAATAAAGTAATTCAGCAGATTTTAATGACTGACAAAAGGAAAATGCCAGTGTTCTTTTCTGAAAGCAACAGTTCCCTGGCAATGATATGAAAGTTGGCCAGGTGCAGGGAAGTAAAAGGTCAGTGTTAAGCAATCACCACATATGGCAAGCAGTGCACAAAATTCTGTGCTTAAGAAAGAACATTGTAGAAGAATAGTAATGTTAAGTATTAGAACAGGTGCTCTTGAGGCTGTACAGAGAAAGATCTATAGAAGATTCTTGAAGACTATATTTAAAGTTGTATTTCTTAAATTTTACAAAGTTGTAGAGATTTGGTATAATTTGTGGAAAAATTGGGACAATGTAACTGAATAGAGATAGAAGGACTGATACGAAGACAGAATCATGTTAACTGTCAGAAAGTACGTTTTCTTCTGACCGAACTGTCACACTTAAGTTCTTAGACGATGAGTTCATCACAAATACACAACAAAAGGCTTGAGAACTTTGGATGTATGGGTCGCCAGTGTGTGCATGTTATGCACCATAGTAAAAATGGTTTTCTCTGTTGTGTTTTATTATCTTATAGAACCTGTGGTAAATTTCACAAACTTTTTTTATGCTTTACCTGAAGTTATTTTTAAAATTTGTGGAAAGCAATTTTATGTTTAATTAGTCTTTCACAAGATATGATGTTGCTGGCTTGGCCAGCATCTATTAACCATTCCTAATTGCCCTGGAGAAGGCGATGGTAAGCTGCCTTTGATTCCACCCTCAGAAGACTGTCTGCGTGCACTTTGCACATTCTCCCCATGTCTGCGTGGGTTTTCTCCGGTTGCTCCAGTTTCCTCCCACAGTCCAAAGATGTGCAGGCTAGGTGGATTGGCCACACTAAATTGTCCATCGTGTCCAAGAATGTGCAAACTAGGTGGACTATGCATGGGATATGCGGGGTTACAGGGATTGGGTAGGGGTTTGGGTCTGGGTAGGATGTTCTCTGGAGGGATGATGGGCTGAATGGCCTGCTTCTATACTGTAGGGATTCTATGATTCTTCAGTCACAGTTCTTGGGGTGTTGGTACATGCATGGCATTACTAGGAAAGCAGTTCCAGGAATATTGACCCAACGAGACTGAAGGAATGGTGATAATCGTTCCAGGCCAAGATGGCATTGTTATGATACAAGGATCGCAAGTTACACAGGGATAGCAAGCCAAGCCAAACAAAACCAGCTTCAGTCACCAGATTTGTAACACAGTGAAATTGAAACATACAATGAACTTCAAAATTGCTCAACATTTTTCCCATTCAGACATTACAAATAACAGATCTTGGACACCAAGGTTATAACTTTACCAGAACACAGATGCACATTAAGGCAATCTAATTATTATCTATAATCTAAACCCAATCTTCTTTGAATATAAACCTTTATACAGCAGCAGACAGACAGACAGGTACAGTTAAGGGATAAACTAAGAAAAGAAAATAAAGGAATTGTTTTTGCCAGTTCAAAAACCATTTTAATGATGAATACCAAGCCATCATGAAATCCCTTGATGACGGATATTACAGGCATGTAGAATTGTAAATTTTGTTTGAATTCCAAACTCACAGATTAATGCAAACAGCTTCTGCAGACCTCTGGAGTCATTTACTTATGTCTTACAGGTCAGGGTTCTTTTCTCAATTGATAATTGGAGAATAACTAGAGACAGCCAAACAAAAAAAGAACTTTCCAGTCTGGCAGCTTCCAAAGAAAAACTGTGTCCTTCCTAAAAATCAAGTAGGAGGCAGTTCACTCTTTGTTTTCTCTTTCTTTTCAACATTCCCCAGCACGAATTCAACATCCAACCAGCTGCAAATCCCTGAGCATAATAACACCTCAGTGCCAAATCAGTGTTCTCAATGCAGGTTAATTACTGCTCTATCTTTCCAGGCCAGTTCCTAATAGCAAACATCAGTCTTTTGTCCTCTCCCTTTCTTTAAAAAAACAAACTAGTGTTTAAAGTTCAAAGTTGAATTCTCAACTGCAATTTACAGTTCCATCACAAAACTTAAAAAAAAGTTAAAAGTTAAAACAGTCACTGTTTGAAGTCTTTCCCATTTCGCACAGTGACCATGCTATATAACACGATGTTGGATATTCTCAATGTGATGGTGGGAATTTGTTTCCACAAAGACTGCATAACAGTCACTCTTACTGATACTGTCATGGACCGATGCATCTGCAGCAGATTGGTAAGGATGATGACAAGTATGCTTTTCCCTCTTGTTACTTCCCTCACTACCTGCTGCAGACCAAGTCTAGCAGCTCTGTCATTTAGGACCCAACCAACTCAATCAGTTGTGCTGCTGCCAAGCCATTATTGGTGGTGGACAATGAAAATTCCAGACCAGAGTACATTTTGCATCCTTAGCACCTTCAGTGCTTCCTCTAAGTGTTGTTCACCATGGAGGAGTACTGATTCAGCAGCCAGTATGTCCTAATCAGCAGGTTTCTTTGTCCATGTTTAACCTGAAGCCGTGAGACTTCCTGGAGTCCAGAATCAATGTTGAAGACTCCCAGCACAAGTCCTTCCCGACTATATACCGGTCTGCCACCATCTCTATTGAGTCTGTCCTGCAGGTGGGACAGGACATAGCCAAAATAATGATGGCGGTGTCTGCTCTCCGAATTTTGGCACTAGCCCCCTGAGATATTAGTGACGGCAACTTTGCAGCATCAATAAGACTCTTCATTTTCATTTCTGGTGCCTAGGTTGATGCCAGGTGATCCATCCAGTTTCATTTCTTTGTTGAGATTTCATTGTGATTGATACAACTGAGCAACTTCCTAGGCCATTTCAGAGGGCTTTGCTGTAGCTCTGGAGTCACATGTAGACTAGACCAGGTAGGATGGCATGTGTTTGTGAGCATGTGAGGGAGAGGGAGAGAGACAGACAGTGAGAGAGTGAGAGTGAGAGTGAGAGTGAGAGTGAGAGTGCACATGCACGAGGGGGAGACAGAGTGTGTTAAACACACACACACACACACACTCTCTGCACCCTGCCCCCCACCACCCCCCCACCCCCCACTATGCACACACGTACGTGCACGCACACACATACAAATCTATGGATTGAATTTGCATTTGAAGATACATTCTATTTTGTTCAAAAAGCACATAATGTGTAGACAGTCAATGTGGCATTTTATAAATTCCTACTTTGGAAAAACCGGTCTGACTCCAAGTTGATACACAGCCAGATTCTAAACAAGGCCTCACACCTGAAATGCATTGTCTGACCCGGGATATCACTTCTGGTACTCTGAAGGAACTGATAAAACCTTTGGTTATCTCAGGGTAGTGAGCTGAAAAAATTCTGGAATTTGCATATTAATCCTTTCTAACTGATTAAAGATTTAACAGCCATGTTAGGTTTGTTCAACACATTCCCATCAGTTCTATGACCCTTTGACATTTTGCTTATAAATTCCGTGTCTGATGCCAGTTCTCTCACCGACAACTGAAGAAAGAGCGAGACTCCAAAAGCTTGCGTCTTCAAATAAATCTGTTGGACTATAATCTGGTTTCGTGTGATTTTTGACCTTATCCACCCCAGTCCAACACCAACACCTCCACATTACATCTGCATAATGAAGGATCTTGAAGCCGACTGTTCACCTCCCTACATCAACCATATCAATAACCTTCACTGCTACGGCCACAAAGTTCAACTATCCAACCTTCGTGAATAATTCAGAGACTGATGGGTGTGACCTTTTTTTAAAAGATACATACCTTTTTGGACTCATCTCATATTTGCGTTCTGCATGTATGCGTGCTGCCTTAGTATTTCTTCTTTCACGTAGTAATTGCTAAAATGAACTTTTTGTTAATTCAACAAAGGCTAGTTAAATTGGCTTTTTTTTAAAAAGCATTAGCTTATTTGGGTCTGGGAGAAAGTTATCTGCAAGGGAGGGGATCCTTTCTAAATTAACCGGTTCCATCTAGAACCATACCAAATTAGGGAACCCGTTCTGGGACTGGTTTTGACTTTACACACCACTAAACCTCCCTCTTTCTGAGAGGAGTCAGTATTCCTAACACTTCATTTCTGTGTCCTATGCTCTTTACTTGTCCAATTTGATATTTAATTGAGTACTACAGGCTATTTTTCCCTAATCTTCCAATTGGGACAAATGGTTTATACTTGTTGTACCCCGTATTTTTCCTAACTTCAGATGCTAGTTTTAATTGTTTTTATGTTATGTGTTTATGCAGATCAGTTGCAAGACCAGTTTTGATTGAAATGAGCTGCTTTATTTTTATGATCTACAGACTGCAAACAATACATGGCCACTGGGTGGTCTTAGGTTCATTATAATGCAACTAATATTCACTCATAAATATTTATGACAAACAACATACTGGAAAACAAACAGTTGCTGCAGCTTGAATATTTACAATGGATTTTTCTACAGAAATATTTAACTAAAGTATTTATTTGAATACTATAATATCTGCCTTATAGAGTAAAAGTTTGTAAAAAGTTATTCAACACTATAAGAGTGCAAAAATACTCTTCTGTTTGTTGTCATTTTTGAGTTCATTTTCATGTAAACATAACTGTGAAGATTGTAAACATATATTTAGACCAATGCTAAAATATTATGCAGGGACTTATTTGATTTTGGGCACAATATCATTTAGAACTTCCTCTAAAATGTTTTCCATCTTTTGACCAGCATTTTAGTAAGTCAGATAAAGTGTAATTAAATCTTAAAACATGTTCATTTACAGCTGGTAATCTAATCCTTCTGTGTAAATATATGCATTTTCTAAGAAGCAACCTCTGCAGATTAAAGGTAAATGTCCACACATTGCACTTTTTCCTGAATTAAACAAAAGCAATGGGGGCATGAGCTGCTTGACACATTTTCCATGGCAATCCTTAACCAACTCATACAGCACCATTTTCTCATGAAGTACAAATTGTTGTTCCCATTTAAATCTGGCATTCTTGCATGTATCTTGTTCAGTGCAAGATCAAAACCTTTGACAGCATCAGTGCTTTTTCAGCAATGCTCAAGTCCTATATTACAAAGCAAAGGTTTAAACTCATTTTATCCAAATACTGAACATGAAAATCTTCTTGCTTGACCATTCTGATGTAAAATCCAGAATGAACCAGCTTTTGAGCTCCAGCACCTAAACCTACTAAAATGTAATGAACCACTGCAAAATCATCTCATTGTGTAGACATTCCTAGAGGAGTCTCATCATGGGTACTGTGAAACAGGAGTGCCATAAAATGCCATCTTGGATAGTTGTGAATTACCCCTCAGGGTTTGTGGACTCCATTTGCAAAGGAGAAAAAGGGCTTCAACATTTTAAAGAGTCTTCAAGGGTCCAGCACTAAGGGTTGAACCCGAATCTCTAAAGGGCCTGTTTTTACTCGATATACAGGACCGTCAATGTTTTGCTGGGCCATGGGTGAGGAAATACATAGCCAGGGAATCTATCCTTTAGGCAGGCCCACCTGATGCAAGAGTCTTTGAATGGGAAAAATACAGAGTCTGCCAAAATGAAATCCCGATGAAATTGGTGACAGCTGCTTTGGGCTGAGTATATCCAGATCCAGTATAACTTCAAGCATTTTTTTAAAAATCAGATCAACAATGGCAGTGCACGCAAAAGAACCTTGATATTTTCCACCACTCAGTCCTGGAGCAGCAATGTACATCACCACAAAGTGATGATAGATTGATCTTATCTCCACTTAGTTACCTGGTCTGAGCTTTGCTGGGAGCTGCCATTCAGAGGTCTCATGTCTCCCTCCATTGTACAGTGCAATAGATAACTGGATGTCAGAGTGTCCAAACTGGGAGAGGTGGGATTTTGTAATAAAATATCTAAGTCAAGCTCCCTCAAGACACTTGGGAACATATTTTAAAGTTGATGTTCTCTGCATAGATTTTCCAGTGGTTGGGAAACCCAGCAGCTCTATGAGAGGGCTTATTATTAATAGGACTCACTCAAATATGCTGCATAGATGAGGCAGAGCTTTTCACTGGAAACTCCTAAGATTTGGTTTATCCACACACTGCAGGGTTTTAACTTTACAATGTGTCTTTTGGCTCTGAAAATTGCCAGGAATTGGAAAATCTAACTATGATAAAACTTTGCCTTCCCAAGAAGCCTTCAAACTGTTTTCTCCAGATTAAAATCTTCCTTTCTCTTTCCCAATTGATGTCCTCTTTTCCTTTTCAGTAGTATGGCACATCTTTCTCCCTCCCCGAGTTGGCAAGCTCTTGCCTTCCTGACTGCTGGAGAATGTTCTCACAGACCGCCCACTGCAGCTTCCTGAAGCTCATACTGCCTCCCAGCTGCCGGCCAGATTGTTAGCACTACTGCTTGTCAATTTGTCTGGCTATGAGTCATGAAATGGAACAAAACCTACGATTAAGTATCAGTAAATCAGGCAAGACGTCTGAGGCCCAACTTTGACAAATTCATCAAATGATAATAAGCTTCTCCAAAGCTTTGCCACAAAAATCACAAGTAGTATGCACAATCCCTACTGGATTTTAATACATCCGGTTATTTAGAAGTTAAAATACCATACAACTTTTCTGATCAGAAATTTTCTGTAAACTTGAATTTTCTTCTGATCATAGAATTGTTACTGGTACTGAATGCCATTTGGTCCACCATGTCTGTACAGGCACTCTGATCATTTTAACTGAATGCTAGTTTCCTGTTTCCCCATAATCTTGCCAACTGATTTTACTTAAATCAACATTTGATATCTTCTTGAATGCCTCAATTGAACCTGCTTCCATCACATTTCAAGGCAGCGCATACTTGCAGTTCAAAGCATTTTTTTCCTCACCTTGCATTTTGCTTCTTTCATAAAACACTAACATTACATCAACAAAACCAGAAGTTACTGGAAAAGCTCAGCAAGTCTGGCAGCATCTGTGAAGAAAAAAATCAGAGTTAACGTTTTGGGTCCAGTGACCCCTTCCTCTGAACTTTTTGTTCCTGATTTACAGCATCTTCAGTTCTTTTGTTTTTTACTAAAATTACACCCTCTGGTTCTCAATCTGTCGATGGATGGGAATGATGAGTTTCTCCCTGTCTACTCTGTTCAGATCCCTCATGATTTTGAAAACTTCCATCAAATGTTCTCTTCATCTCCTATGCTCCAAGGAGAACATCCCTTTCCTCATAACTGATGTGTATCATCCCTGGAACCATTCTTGTAAGCCTTATGGACTCTCTCCAGTCACTCATCCTTCCTAGAATCTGGCACCTAGAACTGTACTCAACTCCAGCTGAGATCTAACCAGTGCCCTATATAAATTCATCAAACATCCCTATTCTTGGAGTCCCCCCTTAATGAAGCCTAAAACACTGCACACTCCATTAACAGTGGTTGCTACGTGTCCTGCAACTTTTAATGACTTACACATATGTGCACCTAGGTCTCTTTGCTACCGCACACCTTTTAGAATACTACCCTTTATTTTATACTTCTCTTATATCATCTCACTCCTACACATTATCTTCACGTGCCACCTATCTGCCACTCCAGCAATTTATCATCAATGTCTTTAGGGGTTCTACACTGTCTTCTTCACAATTTACAACTCGTCCAAGTTTTGTGTCACTCACAAACTTTGAAACTGTCCCCTATATAAACAAGGTTTAGATCACCTTTTCAGGAATAGCAAGAATCCCAATACTGACCCCTGGAGAGCTCCATTATAAATCTTCTTCCTGCCTGAAAAATAATAATTGATAATTCCTCGCTGTATCCTATCCCTCAGTCAATTTCGTATTTATATTGCTACATTTCACATTCACATTTTATGTCATAACTTATAACTTCCTCAAAAATCTGTTGCCTGACACTGTACCAAAGGTCTTTTGGAAATCCATGTACATCACATCAACATCCATGGCCACATTACCCGTCTGTTTGTTCAGACGCAATGTCCACGAGCTACCATCTCTATCAGCTCAAATTAAACACCGCGCGCTTGAAAATCCTCAGGTCCAATATTTAATGCAGGTGCCTATTCCAGTATCAATTGGCTTAAGTCTCCCAAAATGTAAAAGATCAAGGAAAAGTCACTCTATCAAAATAAGGCTGTTGGATGCCCATGCTATAAGAGATATATTTCAAACACAAGCTTCTCCACAGTATTTGTAAAATATAACATTGAAGAGGTGCCACAGTGGCCCATTAATGTTATGCCAAGCTAGGTTTGAAGAAATGCTCATCCTGGAAGCCTCTGTTTGTGACTGCCTCTCTTACCATGCTATAAATCCTACAGAGAGAACAGAGGCTTCACTCTAAACAAGAACCTAAAGAAAACTATTACAAAATCAGAAACTTGTAGATGCTTGAAATCTGAAAATAAATTCAAAACCCTGGCTATATTCATGAAGTCAAAGTACCATCTTAAGGCAAAATATGAAGTTAACATTTCCAGTCAATAATGTTTCATCAGATCTTGAAATTTTAGAGATGCAACTAGTTTTAAGCAAGTACAGAGGCAGGGGAAATGGAGTAGGAAGGAAGGAATGAAAGGGAACAGCAGTGTTTAAGGTGGAAGGCAGAAGTGATGCAGTGATAAGAGGGAAAATGGTGCAAGCTAAATAGGAGTGATAATGAGACAATTAGAGAAACATAAAAAAGTAGCAGAAGGCCTTTTAAGCCATTCAACAACAACTCAGTATCCTGTTCCTGCTTTCTCCCCATACCCCTTGATCCTTTCAGTCCTAAGTACGATATCGAACTCCTCAAAAACATTCAATATTTGGCCTCATCTGCCTTCCACAGGCTCACAACTCTCTAGGTGAAGAAGTTTCTCCTCATCTCAGTCCTAAATGACTGAGCCCATGCCCTTAAATTGTGACCCTGGTTCTGGACTCCCTGGTCACCAGGAACATCCTGCCTGCATTCACCCTGTGTAGCTGTGTTAGAATTTTAGATTTGTATGAGACACTATCTCGCACCCAACCCCACCACCTCCACTAAACCATTCTTCTAAGCTTTTGCGAATATACTCCTTGGCAATCTAGTATCTCTTCATACACCAGTCGTGCCATCTCAGGAATCAGTCCAGCAAACCTTTGTTGCACTCCCTCTACAGCCAGAAAATCAGATAAGACCACCAAACATAATACCACAAATGTTATCTCACCATGGTTCTGTACAATTGCAATGACGACATCCCTGCCCCTGTACTCAAAGCCTCTTGTTCCAAGTCAGGATGGTGTGTGACATGACAGTGCATTTACATGTGGTGCTATTTCTGTGCATCTGCTGTGAAGGCTGAAAAGTACTGTTTAAGTCGCCTATATGCTCAAAGACCCTTACTGTTAACATGCTTATGCTTTCATCAACCCTTCTTCCTGTGAGCACAATTCTATTCTCGGAGGTTCTTCTTCATTGTGTATGCTCTAGTGATGCCATTTTCCATACCAGAGCTTCTGATATTTCTTCCTTTTCCTTCAATTGAGGATTGACCTGCACCATGGTTGGCAGGGCCGTTGACAACGTCTATCTATCCCCATTTCGTGTGCTATTGCCCTCAACCATTTTCCTTCCTTTCTCTCAGAACCATGGTAGGTTCGACTTCACGTGGCTCCACATTCTTTGTATGATCATCCTTTTGTGTCACCTCCAGCAAGCTACCACCACTGAATACATGCCCTTTACCATTCATAAAGGGCCATTCCCTCTGGATACTCTGCATCAGCCCTATATACTCCTCAATCAGTCCCAATATCCCTCCCAATTGCTGTAGCTTCTCTTTCCCTTCATGCTCCACCACCTTCTCTACTTCCTTATGTTCCTGTTCCTCAATTTCTTTTCTGATAACTGGGGGCAAGGTCTAGGTCTTCATAACGGCCAGATTGTGTAATATGCAGCACACTATCACAGGTTTTAATATTCACTCTGCTGATACTGCAGGATTTCAACAGAGTGACTGATAAGTGGAAGCACTGCTTGATAATGACAATGGTGTGCTCTATAATGCTGCATGTGCCAGCATAGATTCATTTTAGAAGTGGCATGAATTCTAGAAGGGAGTTATAAACTATGACTGAAATTAATAATCCCTGTCAATCAGTAGCCAGCATTAAGTGGGTTGCAGCAAGTCAAATACAGATGACACAAAAGGCTGCTAGACAATGGAAGAATGATTTGTTCAAGGATAACGGGCAATCATCTGAATGATGAGTTTGCACACAAGCTGCACAGAATCACATTTGGTTTAGGAAAGTGACCGAGCTCCTGCTGAGGACTTCCAATTCTGGTGTCTTATGTAAAGCCCAGCAGCACATCACTTCAGATGCTGCAAGCCAGTGACTACCTTGCACACTGTACTTTAAGGAACCAAAACGTCTTTCAAAGAAAAGAGCTGATAGGTAGACACCTGGAGGGTCCTGATTAACATAGTTTTGAAGAGGAGGGCTATACTCTACCTGGTAGACCACCAGAGGAGGCCAAAGCATCAAACACTGCTGACCTGAAAACAGATAGTGACCTGGTTCAGGGCAAGACAGAATGCACAGCAGTGCAGGAAAAAGGTCAATATTCTTCTGTGCTCTGCAAAAGTTAAATGTCATTGTCTTCACTCCACTACCTCATACTCACTCTAACTTTGCCAATGCACTTAATCGTCATGTTCATGGACTACCAACCAGAATACTACCATAGCATTTCCATTCAACAGTTCTTACCCATCTCATCCTCCATTAAAACTGGCTAAATCCTCTACCTAAATTGGCAACCTCTAAGCAAAGACAAAGTGAGTGAGTGCTAAGAACTGAAGCTAATATCTATGGAATGCATCCTAAGTAGATGCATGAGATGGCTGTGCAGTCAGGTAGTCAGCAGCAGAATGCTTACGAGACTGGTTATGAGCTACAGTCAAGCATGCTAGGAATTTTGATCAAGCTAGTTTAAACTCTAACCTCAGTTGAACTGCAGCCAGGACATGTTGTGGCCTGCAGTTTCCTGTGTTGACTAAAATAAGGCAAGTGTCATGGTGGTCTCTAGACATACTGGCATCACTACTACCTTCTATGGAGTATGAAATATCACTGTTTACCAACAGTGTAAACATTTGGGAGTTGTTTACCAGTAAACTCTGTTGGCTGGGATCAAACAATATGATCAGGCTTTGATCAATTCATTGGCTGAGTTCCAGAGAACTTTCTGGAAAGTAGCATATTTTACGGAACGATGGAACTTTTCTCAGAGGAGAAGAAGCCTCCCTGACCACATTTGAAAAGCATGTTACTTTCAGAGAGAGAACAAAGAATCTTGAGGTGAGACCTACAGAGGGAATAAAGCAAGCCATTTTACTCAAATTGGGGTAGTATCTGATTCAAGTCAAACTTATATAGAGTTAAAGCAAGAGTTAGGGTTAAATGTGGATTAAGTAAAGTAATGTAAAGTGAAGTGAAGTGTGTTGAAGTTAAGTTCGATGAAGTGAGAAGTAAATGTTGCAATGAATGTATGTCTCATTTTGAGTATTGGTACTTAAAGAGCTAAGTAAAGAAGCATTTGGTTAGGGTTAGGGTTAGGTTTAGGGTTGGTTCCCTGCCTTTTTTCTGTCACACAAGGGGGAAGAATACCTGGGTAAAATGTTACTCTTTTTTGGGCAACAGCTGTGTGTGCCTATGTATAAAACAATTTAGCAGAAACAGATAAGTCAACCTGTCTCAGAGTTTTACTGTGAATCCCCAAAGAGTTGAAATAGTTTTAGGGTTGATGCTAGATCAGCGATCATAATGGGTTGAGGCTGGCAGTTTATTGATGTTGACTTTCGTGGACAGAGGGTGAAGGAAGACGCTATCCAGGAGCATTCATGTCGCTGAAGAGACATTAAAATCAAGGCCCAGAGAAGGAAGTGACAAGCTGTATGTATTAAGTAACCACTCTGACTTTCAGTCAAGAATTGTCACTGCCTAGTTTTTCAGCAGAGACATGAAGAATAGTATTTAAATATGGCAAACTGGGTATTAATAAGATGTAAATACATGATAATAAGGTAGTCAATGCTCAACGAGATTCTGATCTTGCAGTTGAGACCTTCAGGGGAGAATGGAATGTTTTTCTTGACTTCAAGAATCAGGTTTCTTTCATTTTCAACAATTTCCCACATTTTCATCATTACTCACATCACTCAAAGCATAGGAAAATTCTACTCTACACTTCAGAAACAATTTAATTGGCTTTCAAGCACTTTAAGGTGGTTGTCCGAATTCTATATAAACACATGCCTTTTTCCCCCTTTCTTTCTTAGTACCTTTCACTTTTATTTACAATAAAGACTGAAAAATTTACTTAGCTTTGCTAAGTATCAAGTATGCTGAAATACAAAACTCGTGTCTTCGCCATTGCTAAAGCTACAACCAAGTATATGAGTTATTTTCTCACGCCAATACTTTCTTCTCAACAACCTGTATAAGACCATCTAACCTCAGATCAAAACTTTCATTTTGAAGTCATTAGGCTGCATACTGAAACTCAATTCTAGGATTTGAATATATACTCTTGAATTGATAGTCTGAAATTTGCTGAAGGTATGCTCCTTCAGGAGAGATATTAAACCAAGCTTCCATTTGCCACTCAATTGGACAATTACATGCCCATAAAACTTCTATAAATACTTCAGAAGGAAAAGAGTAGCTAAAGTCAGCACCAGTCCCTTCATGTGTGAGACTGGTGAATTAACAATGGCAAATGAGGCATTAGCAGAGGCTTTGAAGAAGCATGTTGGATCTGATTAGTAGAAAATCAAGTGGCAATGGGGCGGTGGATGCTTAAAACAGTCACTAAAGCTAGAAAGAAAAAGGGATTATCATGATGAAGGTTTATAGTATATTGTCATTGTCTAGAAACCTGCATTTTAAAGTAAAGGCAAATGGGCTTCTGCGAAGGGGTTAAAATTGAATCAGAGATAGTAGAACTGCAGATGCTGGAGAATCCGAGACAACAAGGTGCAGAGCTGGATGAACACAGCAGGCTAAGCAGCATCATAGGAGCAGAAAGGCTGACGTTTC